>NC_092095.1:16532282-16637282 GCF_045679555.1 Salvelinus alpinus
CAGGTGGGACTAGTCTCCCAGGTAGTGGAGGAGATGCCCACTACGAGTAATGATGTACAGGAGGGGGTTCAGGTGGGACTAGTCTCCCAGGTAGTGGAGGAGATGCCCACTACGAGTAATGGGGTACAGAAGGGGGTTCAGGTGGGGCTAGTCTCCCAGGTAGTGGAGGAGATGCCCACTACGAGTAATGGGTTACAGAAGGGGGTTCAGGTGGGGCTAGTCTCCCAGGTAGTGGAGGAGATGCCCACTACGAGTAATGGGGTACAGGAGGGGGTTCAGGTGGGACTAGTCTCCCAGGTAGTGGAGGAGATGCCCACTACGAGTAATGGGGTACAGGAGGGGGTTCAGGTGGGACTAGTCTCCCAGGTAGTGGAGGAGATGCCCACTACGAGTAATGATGTACAGGAGGGGGTTCAGGTGGGACTAGTCTCCCAGGTAGTAGAGGAGATGCCCGGTATCAGTGATGGTGTGCAAGTGGGGAGTGTTGAGAGGGAGGTGGCAGAGGGGAGTCAGGGGTCTGTGTCCTCAGTTGAGGAGGATCAGGAGGATATGGATATCTCTCTTGATATGATAGAAGCTGGTAACGACTCAATTTACAATCTAGAGGAGGTAAATGGGTTTCTGGATCAGACTTTTGGGAAATCTGTCAAATTGGCAGATTTCTTTGATGTTGGTAAGTTTGTGAAGTCAGCTGTGATGTTACAGAAGACGGTGGGGTTGGACCAGTTGAGTGTGAAGAAGTATTTCCGCTTGAGGAAATGTGTTACTGCTGTCACGGCAACAAAAAGTTGTGGGAAACGTGGTAAGATTAAGAGAAAATTAAAACGATGATGATCATGCCTCATAAGGTGTTTTTTTCTCTTCGTCTGTTTTCTTTGTGGTTTCTTCTGCTTTTCTTTTCTCTTTTCTATATGGAGGTACTAAGGGTAGGTTCTCTCAATATTCATGGGGGAAGGGACAGGAATAAGAGGGCTTGGGTATTAGTAATAAAGTAATTAAACAGAAAAGGCTTAACGTAGTTTTTCTACAGAAGATACATAGTGATGAGGCTAAAGAGGTTGACTGGGGTATGTGGTGGGAGGTGCAGCATATACTCAGTAACAGTACTAATTTCAGTGCTGCGGTGGCAATTTTGTTTTCCTAGGGCTTAGGGGTGATCAGGGTCGGATTTTATTGGTCAAGGCGGATGTTATGTATTTATTTTTATGTTTATGCTCCTAATGAGGGTACAGAGCGTATTGTTGTGTTTGATCAAATAAAGGAAACCTTAAGACAGTGTGACCAAGAGGGGTGTTTGGTTTTAGGGGGGACTGGAACTGTACAGTGGATTTTACTGTTGATCGCACTGCTGAAGAACCTGAAGAACCTCACCTGAGTTTTCCTACACAACATTGACATTGTCTCACAAACGTTGTTAATCACTCAGGATGTGTGGGCCAGTTTTTCCAGGAAAGAAAAGTTAATATTATTCTAACCAGGAAATATATATATTTTAATGTTTGTTCTCTACACCCAGAAAGGGCCACGTCATGACACTACCAAGAAACAGTATGTGGTCCTGATTTAGCACACTACAGTCAAATGTTAACTATAGATTAGTGCCATAGGTTATGATCTTGTATGTACAGTGTATTTGGAAAGTATTCAGACCATTGACTTTTTCCACATGTTGTTACGTTACAGCCTTATTCTAAAGTGTATTAAATATACTTTTTTTCTCATCAATAGGCAAAAGCAAAAACTGTTTTTCTGAAATCTTTGCAAATGTATATAAACAAAACAAAAACAGAAATTCCTTATTTACATATGTATTCAGACCCTTTGCTATCAGACTCAAAATTGAGCTCAGACTGGGGTGAAGGTTCACCTTCCAACAGGACAACAACCCTAAGCACACAGCCAAGACAATAGAGGATTGGCTTCAGGACAAGTCACTGAATGTCCTTGAGTGGCCGTGCCAGAGCTCGGACTTGAACCTGATCGAACATCTCTGGAGAGACCGTAAAATAGCTGAGCTGCGACGCTCCCCATCCAACTTGACAGAGCTTTTAATCCATTTTAGAATAAGGCTGTAACGTAACAAAATGTGGAAAAAGTGAAGGGGTCTGAATACTATCCGAAGGCACTGTAAGACTAGATGAAGTCATTCAATACTTAATCTTAGAAATTGTACTGATGCTTTTAAAATTGGATAAATTAAGTGTTTAGTGAAAACGAATAACAATTAAAAAAAATATATGTTAAAAATATATATATATTTTTTAATATACCAAGTGTTCCCTCTGGAAATATAATGTAGCCTAGCCTAATAGCAATTTCATGTCAGTAGGCTTCCACTAGTTACCACAGCCACAAAGTCATAATCGACTACATTGTAAGAATTCATGAAAAAAAAAGTTGGGGATAGGCATATGGTTAGGTTAGGTTAAAAACCACATTTAAATTAGATACCTTTTTTTAAATAGGCAGGGTTTATGACTTTATGGCATAACTCAGATATAAAGTGTTTTTTCTCAAAGTTGCCAGAATGTCACATCTCCTACTTATTTCAATACACTCATAACAACCTAATCACACCAACACTTCTATTCGATCATACAATTTTTTGTTAACCAAATTTGACACTCTCTCATTGACCTCCATACAAAATATCCCCGCTTGGTGAATTTGTATTTTTTTTGAAACGGCAACTGCTGGAGAATATAACGATAAAATATGTATTTTATTATTACCATAATGTAGCAGTGGCTAATTGAGAACTGGTTATGATTGTCTGGCTGAACAATGGTTAAATGAGCGAATAAAATAAAATATATTTTGGAATGTACACTTATTTTCCAGATGTTGTGAGATCACGACTCTGTTGAATTACTGTCTGGAACACCAAGAAAATGACAGCTACTCCAATCAGAGCTCATCTCTGACTAATGTCCCAAATGAACAGAGTGACATTTTTTCAAAGATTGTGGATCATTTAAGATAGTTCACTCAGGCCTTTTACCATATAGAAAAAAAAATGTCCGTTCCGGTCTACTTAACTAGGTGTGTCTCTCATAGAGATCGATGCAATAGCAGCTGGGTCTGGTCTACATAGTTCATTGACATTCACTGAACCAGAAAAAAATCTGAAAAAAATAAGAGCAAGTGGGGTATCTCGCTTCCATCTCTGATTTAGGTCAGGGTGTACCAGACACTGTGTTAAATGGGGTATCTCGCTTCCTTCTCTGATTTAGGTCAGGGTGTACCAGACACTGTGTTAAATGGGGTGATCGATTTCCATTCTGTGAAGTTATTGGACTCTTTTCAGTCATCAACTGACTGTAGACGAAAGTCGAGGACTGAAGTCGGGGATGTGCATCTGCAACAGCCGAAAGTCAGACACTGATGTGGTTAACCAACCGCAAGGCTCAGTGCAACATCACAGTGTTGCCATTGTTTCTAAAAGTTTATCTTTATAATGTCCCCAACCCCCATGTCACACACGTACAAACTGAAAATGTATACAAATGCAAATGTGTACATTGTAGACTACAATCAATTGGTGAGAGAGACTCAAAGTTGGTTCCTCTATCAGTCATGTCTTTGATCACGTTTGCAGGTGTCAAACATAAACACCCTAATGATTGGTTGACAATTAACCTCCCACAATGCAGGCGATGGTTGCAGGATGAAGTTGGTGAAGAGCAACTGCAGAAACTTGCAGTCGCCTTCAGTCAAAACTTCAAGACCTTTGATCACATGATTTTTATAAAGTTCATGCAGTCCACATGTAGGATCAAGTCGGACAATTGTTATCCCCATAATGCGACACACTTTGAAAAGCGGTGACCAACGATGGTCACAGACTTGACAAAAGTGATCCGCTCGAATGCGCGCATTGCCTTTGAATTGATTGGTTAATTGATCTGTTCAGTTTATTACTAACAGTTCTGTTAGCATACCGCTATACAGGCCTATTTTCAAAAGGTTTGTTCCTTTTCCCTACAATACAAAAAGACACAAAACATATTGGCTGATGATGGCAGTTTACATAACCATAACGTTTCGGCCTGAACAAGGACAGTCAGTGTCACGGTCGTTATAATGAGTGGACCAAAGCGCAGCGTGATCTGGGTTCCACATCTTTTATTTATAGGTGAAACTCACAGCAAAACAAAAACACTAAATCTCAAAACGAAACGCGAAACTATCAATAGGGCTAACAGGCAACTATACATAGTCAAGATCCAACCAAGCACAAAGGGGAAATGGCTGCCTAAATATTATCCCCAATCAGAGACAACGATAAACAGCTGCCTCTGATTGGGAACTATACCATGCCAACATACAAATATAATTACCTAGATGACCCACCCTAGTCACACCCCGACCTAACCAACATAGAGAATAAAAAGCTCTCTACGGTCATGGCGTGACAGTACCCCCCCCCCCCCCCCCCAAAACCTGACTCAATAGGGGAGGGTCCGGGTGGGCATCTACCATCGGGGGCGGCTCCGGTGCGGGGCGAAGTACCCACTCCGCTCGCGGAAACCTCATCTTCAATGGCGGCTCTGGTGCGGGGATCGTAGCCGGATGCTCCGGACCGCCGACCCTCGCTGGAGGCTCCGGACCGCCGACCGTCGCTGGAGGCTTCGGACTGTGAATCGTCGCCGGGGGAACCGAACCGTGGGTCGTCGCCGGGGACTCCGGACCGTAGATCGTCGCCGGGGACTCCGGACCGCCGACCCTCGCTGGAGGCTCCGGACCGCCGACCGTCGCTGGAGGCTCCGGACCATCGCTGGAGACTCCGGACCGCCGATCGTCGCTGGAGGTTCCCGGACCGTGGACCGTCTCAGGAGTTTCCGGACCGCGGACCGTCTCAGGAGTTTCCGGACCGCGGACCGTCTCAGGAGGTTCCGGACCGTGGACCGTCATAGGAGGTTCCGGACCGTGGACCGTCGTTGGAGGTTCCGGACCGTGGACCGTCGTTGGAGGTTCCGGACTGTGAAACGTTGCCGGAAGCTCTGGACTGAGAACTGTCGCCGGAAGCTTGGTGCGTGGGGCCGGCACTGGTGGTACCGGGCTGGTGACACGCACCTCAGGACGAGTGCGGGGAGGAGGCACAGGACGTACTGGACTGTGGAGGCGCACTGGAGGCCTGATGCGTGGGACCGGTACTGGTGGCACCGGGCTGGTGACATGCACCTCAGGGCGAGTGAGGGGAGGAGGTACAGGAAGTACTGGACTGTTGAGGCGCACTGGAGGCCTGATGCGTGGGACCGGTACAGGTGGCACCGGGCTGGTGACACGCACCTCAGTGCGAGTGCGGGGAGGAGGCACAGGACGCACTGGGCTGTGAAGGCGCACTGGGGATACAGCGCGTAGAGCCGGCGCAGGATATCCTGGACCGAGAAGGCGCACTGGAGACCAGGCGCGCTGAGCCGGCACAACCCATCCTGGACAGATACCCACTTTAGCACGACAAGTGCGAGGAGCTGGCACAGAACGCACCGGGCTGTGAATGCGCACTGGAGACACAGTGCGTATCACCGCAAAACATGGTGTCTGACCGGTCACACGCTCCCCACGGTGAGTACGGGGAGTTGGCTCTGGTTCAATCCCCTCAACTTTCGCTCCTCGCTCAATCTGTCCCAATATTCCTCCTCGGTCTCTGACTCGCCCCTCAGCGTCGCCGACCACTCCGTGTGCCCCCCCCACCAAAAAATTGGGGGCTGTCTCTCGGGATTCCGTCCTGGCCGCAAAATCCGGTGTTGTCGTTGTTGTTCCCTCGCTGCCTCCGCCTGCTTCCATGGCAGGCTTCTGTCTCCTGCCATAATCTCGTCCCACGTCCAGGATGTCCTCCACTCCTGGCTTTCCTCCTGGGCACGCTGCTTGGTCCAGCAAAACAAAAACAATAAATCTCAAAACGAAACGGTAAGCTAACAATAGTGCTAACAGACAACTATACATAGTCAAGATCCCACAAAGCACAAAGGGGAAATGGCTGCCTAAATATGATACCCAATCAGAGACAACGACAAACAGCTGCCTCTGATTGGGAACCATGCCTGGCCAACATAGAAACATAATCACCTAGATGACACACCCTAGTCACACCCCGACCTAACCAACATAGAGAATAAAAAGCTAAAAAGCTCTCTATGGTCAGGGCGTGACGATATATTCCATCCATGAGGCCACTAGGTCATTTGACTGCAGGATAGGGTTACACGTTAGTATTTACATTTTATAATGTGGTTCATTGTTGAAGCTAGAAAGTAGTCTCACTTTATTATCTTGCTGATGTCTAAGTTGACGTTCTGATTGTTGTCTGCTCTGGGTGTCAGAGTTACATTATGGGTGTATTGTTTGTATGTTGTTGTTGTGATATGCTGTAATATGTGTGTTGTGTTAGTCTAGTGCTACATAGACTTCTTGTCCCTGTAATAACATTTCTTACCACATCCCCAAAATGATTTTAACTGGGTTCAACACTGTGTTGATCGACTGTGTTGATTGTGTAACTGACTCTTTCAGGAACTTGTTCTGTGGTCGCTGGTCGTGTGACGTGCGTCTGGACGGTCAGACTGTCATCATCAGCTAACACTGGCATGGGAAAAGTGACCGCCAGGGACCAAGAGAGGTAGAGAACACAACACACACACCTATTCATTTCTTATTTCCTTTTCTACTGGGTGACTCCTGTCCTGGAGAGAGATATCACATGGTGTACAGGCTTTTTTTCTTACGCACAAGAGTTCTCTTCAGAGTAGTTATCTTTAGAGTAGTTGAATGAGGTGTTAGCCTGTACAACCTCGGTGGAATTATCTACAATTGGCGTTTTCTCTCTCTCCACCATTTCCTCCCTCTCATTCTTTCTCTCTATCTCTGCCACACCATGATCTGTTTCACCTTTGTGATTGTCTCCACCCCCCTCCAGGTGTCGCCCATCTTCCCCATTATCCCCTGTGTATTTATACCCGTGTTCTCTGTTTGTCTGTTGCCAGTTCGTCTTGTTTGTCAAGTCAACCAGCATTTTTTTCTCAGCTCCTGCATTTCCCAGTCTCTCTTTTTCTCGCCCTACTGGTGTTGACCCTTGCTTGTCCTGACTCTGAGCCTGCCTGCCTGCCGTCCGGTACCGTTGCCCCACCTCTGGTTCACTGACCCCTGCCTGCCTTGATGTGTGTGTGTGTGTGTGTGTGTGTGTGTGTGTGTGTGTGTGTGTGTGTGTGTGTGTGTGTGTGTGTGTGTGTGTGTGTGTGTGTGTGTGTGTGTGTGTGTGTGTGTGTGTGTGTGTGTGTGTGTGTGTGTGTGTGTGTGTGTGTGTGTGTGTGTGGAAAAGATCACTCTATCATACAGTACACTCTTTTATTTTTTGTTGTCCTAGGCTACCTGGCTAACATGCTTACTTGCTAGCCTAACTTCCATTCATGGGCAACAGTAGCTAGTTAACATTAGCCTACTACATCTAGCTACATATTGAACTTCCATCCTCTCAGGCCAGGGGCACAACAATGTATGAATTAATGGTTGGATCAGAATAGCCGTTTTAATCATTGACCAGTACGGAGAATTAAGTAAAACCACAAGTCCAAATGCCTATCTCCATCCATGGCTAACTTAGGAAAGGGACTATTTTAGCTAGCTAGCCACAGGAGGACAATGACATTTGGCTTTGATGTGATGTGATTTGTATGACGCAAAATCCAACTGGCTTTCCTTTACACTTTTTTGGGGTGCGCCAGGACCAATCACAGCTAAGCTCGCTCAGTTTAGCTCAACGCTGATTGGCTATTACTGTAGAATTTTTTTATCAATCGAGGCCAGATTCTCGCTGGCTTCCATTGCATTCAATGCTACGGGCGGCAACAATATCATACTCTTTTTGACCAGACAGCATTAGATAGATGGGCTACACATACAGAGACAGAGGTGCGCTGTTTCGCTCGCCCTGAGGCTTTCTCCATTGAGATAGGGCTTCCTGCGAATTGAAGGAAAATTATGAAAACGGAGAGACGAAAGTAAAATATTTTATATTTGTTTTCTTTTTTTCTTGGTCAATATTTGGGGGAAGCCTGGCTTCCGTTGGCATCCATGAATATATGCCACTTTTTCAGCCCCAGTGCCTTTATCAGAAATAGTTTAATGAGAAATATTTTGGGGATGAAGACCGTCAAGTGTAAATGTCACACAGTTTTGTTCTGATGTACACGTACATGGGATTGTTGGCTACACCTGAAGTCACATTGTTGAAGTGCTTTCATTCCCTTCCTGAGGTCAGCCTGCTGGTGATATACTCAGTAGCAGTTATTAAGGATCCAGGAGAGGTTGAGACAAAGAGGGCATTGTCAGAGTAGACCGTTAACCATCCGTCCTAGGCATGCGATGGGACACACACACACAGAAGGAGATGAAAGCTGGTTCTGCACACGTTGTCTGCTTTGTGCCGTTGGCTGCACTTGAAAAGCTGGCACCAACTTCCTCTTACAAAACACAACAGTTTGCGTGTGTGTGTGTGTGTGTGTGTGTGTGTGTGTGTGTGTGTGTGTGTGTGTGTGTGTGTGTGTGTGTGTGTGTGTGTGTGTGTGTGTGTGTGTGTGTGTGTGTGTGTGTGTGTGTGTGTGTGTGTGTGTGTGTGTGTGTGTGTGTGTGTGTGTGTGTGTGTGCATAGCAAGCATAGTTTCTCTGTTGTTGTGTAATTGATCACATCCGGGACAGGCATACCATTTTCCTAGAAATAAAATAAATATCATAAAGACCTTTCACTCATTCACAGCTGAGGTTAGAGCTGGGAACAAAATATATATAACCGTCGGTCCTTTTGTTTACTAAAGCCATTTCTTACACAAGGAAGTATTGATCATACTTTATGGTGTCAAGAAGTAGGCTAGAGGAAATAGTTGAAAGAGATTGGTTATATAAAGTTATCAATTATATCATTGTATTACACTTTCTTTCATTCCTCTTTAATTTGACCAGGAGGTTAATTTGAGATTTGCTTATGTTTTTCCAGACAGGCCGGGCCAAGATAAAGCCTTACTTTACATTCGTCACATTCTATTTCCTGTCTTGGAAAACAGTCTTACACTTAAAGAACTGGAAATAGAATCCTCAATTACCTTCCTCTGTCCTTCAACTCACTTTGGTGTAGTTTCAAATGTTTTTTAAATAGAATCCCTAAATGTGTTTATTATGCACAGTAAACAACAGCTAGAGAAGCTAATGTTGCAGTGTCCAACGCACGCACGCACGCACGCACACACACACACAACTCACCCATGTGGAACTAATAAATGACGTCAGCATAAGATCACCCTGGATCATCACGGTGTGTGCGATTGGCTTGACTCAAACTCTAACTTCCTCCTAATTGTTTGTTTTTTAATTATGATTGGTTCCTCTGCCAGTGAACTCAGGAAACAATTCTGATTCCCACATCAGAGTAGAGAGAGAGGAAAAAGGGCACTTTGATAGCTTCCAGACGGAACGCTCCAATGGAATAATGACTGGCTTCTATTCCATAATTACTGGGCCCTGACAGCTATTGTGTGTGTGTATTTGTGTATGTGCAAGCGTGCGTGGGCTCATTTAAAGATGATTAACAGTAAATTGTTGAATACAGATTAAATAAACACAATGTCGTCTGTTTATATATTGACAAACATTGTTAAATGAACAGTTGAATATTCTGTAAACTGAGATATTATGCCTGTGTTTTGACAGATGATATTTACCGTATAGAACAATGCATACTATGATGATAAGGGATTTTAAAACGCAAATGAACAATGCCATCTCTCACATTTATCCTCCCGTGTGCTATTAACCTTATTACCTGCCTCTGTGTAACCTCTGTTCCCCTGATGAGGCCACTAGAGGGCGATGTGGTTATTTGACTGCAGGAAAGATACCTACGATATACTAGGCCTACTCAGTTTGTATGTGTTATCAGATTAGCTCCACTAAATCAGAGTATGCATGCCAGTGTTTTAACGATGTATCATTCCTGCAACAGCCAAATATATAATATGCATTTCCCAAAACACAATGCAGAGAGAACATTCACTAAGTGTGTCGTTGGAGCACGTGTCGATACTGATAGTATCAAAAGAAAGCTTTCCCCATTCAAATCTTACCTTAACACTACACTCTTAGAAAAAAAAGTGCCATCTAGAATCTAAAAGGGTTCTTCAACAGTCCCCATAGGACAACCTTTTGAAGAACTGTTTTTGATTCCAGGTAGAACCCTTTTGGATCCAATTAGAACTCTTTTGGGTTCCATGTAGAACCCTTTCCACCTAGGATTCTAAAGGGTTCTAAATGGAACCCAAATTTGTTCTCCCTGATACCCTTTTTTTCTGAGAGTGTAGAATTATTCCACAATACTGATGACGGATCAGCTCCTACACAGATATTATCACCTAGGGCAAAATAAATATTGAGGCGGCTTATTGTAAAGCTTGTCCTTTAATAATGCAGTAAATCATCTATTTTCAGTGTGCATGTTGTTACACATTATGAAATATATTGAGGCAAAAAATACAGACAGTAAGCCTACAATTAGCAAAATAGAAGTCAATTGAATAAATAAAATATATAGGTCTATGTAGCCTGTACTGTACTTATCTTCCACTCCGTTCCCCCGCCTGACTCTCTACCAATGCTACCAGATGGTTCTTTCTATTGTTGTTATTTATTCGGTACATTTTAATAAATCAAACAAACCAATGAAATAGCTCAGGTCTAGATGTGTCTGCTTAGTAGCCGAGGCTATGTGGCTGCACCATCAACTTGTTCATTTAGCAGACATCACCTGCTGCGTATTCTCAGTCAACACATATATTTTAAGAATATAACAAAACCTTTCGGTTTCTCTTATAATAAAAACCTGACCGTTTTAGAAAATAATATACTACAGTCCAGTTACAGCTTCTTCTGACAAAGAAGAACCAGAAAAAGAAGTGTGTTTTTGGGGTGTTCTCGCAGGACAGAGGATGAGTCATTCTTACATTATTGTTCTAAATTCAATCACCCTCTTCTTCTTCATCCTCATCGTTCTGTTAATTCAAACTCAATTGTGAAGTCATGTGCACAATTATCAGTTTCTATTTGGTTTATATCGCCCAGTCATTGACATCATTAATTCAGTGAGGAGAGAGACACATTAGCGCCTGGGGACCAGTGGAGGCTGGTGGGAGGAACTATAGGAGGATGGGCTCATTGTAATGGCTGGAATGGAATTCACAGAACTGCCTTGCATGCTGCTGAAACGCACGCACACTCAGGCATGCACACGCACGCACACACACACACACACACACACAGTAACTCCCACCTAATCCCGTGATGAGGTTTTCATTGGATGAAAATCACCCTTGGGTGGCCTGTCTCGTAAAAAAAGCTTCAAAATTGGAATGTGTAACATGTAAACTTGTGCTTGTGCACAAAACAGGGAGCCCATGTTTAATTTACCTTGCACAAGTAATCTCTCTGAACAAGTACAATCAAGCATTTCATGTGGGGATTTGTTTAATCTCAAGTGTTTGTTTCAGATAGAAATGTAAAAAATAAAGATGTTATTCCTGTTACAGTGTTATTGAATGTTGAGCATCATAAATTATAAACTACTGATCTGAAAGGGCAGGATTCAGTCAGTAGCGCTGCAGTTCCTCGTTGTAGCCCATTTGACATTTAAAGGCAACAGTGTTAGCAGAGACTGCATTCACCGGTAAATGCTGCCGACTCAATCCGATATTGCTTTTGAATATCAAGTGTGCTATAGGGCTGAACTTCAGTGAAATGGATTGAATAGGGCCCCTACCAATGATGTGTAAACCCTGGATGACTGACAGAGGGCGGTGTACTGAAGCCACAGTGCAGCCATCTTTACAGAAATGCATTTATTAATGTCTATCATCGTTTTTAGCACGTATGTTCTATTACAGACAACTTAAGTCATTCTTTTAAATTATGTTATGTTAACTGAACATAACAATTAAAAATGTCAACAACAAAAAAAAAACTCATTTTGATGTAAAATGGCGCCGGAGAAGAAGAGAGAGGTTTACGTGTCCCCAACCAATTGTGTTTTTTGTTCGTTTATTTGCGTTGTATGTAACTTATTTTTGTACTTATTTTGTACATAATGTTGCCGCTACCGTCTCTTATGACCGAAAATAACTTCTGGACATCAGGACTGCGATTACTCACCATGGACTGGCAGAATCCATGTTTTCCTGCAACGAGTCTGACGAGCCCAATGCGAATTATATATTCCTTTCTCGGGAATAGGCCCAGATCCCCGTGATCTGCGTGAAGAAGAAGCGGAGAAAATGGGGCCGTGTTTTAAGCAGACCACCAGAGTGCCGGTGCCCAAGAACACTAAGGTAACCTGCCTAAATGACTACCGACCCGTAGCACTCACGTCTGTAGCCATGAAGTGCTTTGAAAGGCGGGTCATGGATCACATCAACACCATCATCCCAGAAACCCTAGACCCACTCCAATTTGCATACCGCCCTAACAGATCCACAGATGATGCAATCGCTATTGCACTCCACACTGCCCTTTCACACCTGGACAAAAGGAACACCTATGTGAGAATGCTATTCATTGACTACAGCTCAGCATTCAACACCATAGGTCTCATCAATAAGCTAAGAACTAAACACCTCCCTCTGCAACTGGATCCTGGACTTCCTGACGGGCCGCCCCCAGATGGTAAGGGTAGGTAACAACACAAGTTTGCCGACGACACAACAGTGGTAGGCCTGATCACCGACAATGACGAGACAGCCTATAGGGAGCAGGTCAGAGACCTGGCAGTGTGGTGCCAGGACTACAACCTCTCCCTCAACGTGATCAAGACAAAGGAGATGATTGTGGAATACAGGAAAAAGAGGACCAAGCACACCCCCATTCTCATCGATGGGGCTGCAGTGGAGCAGGTTGAGAGCTTCAAGTTCCTTGGTGTCCACATCACCAACAAACTAACATGGTCCAAGCACACCAAGACAGTTGTGAAGAGGGCACGACAAAACCTATTCCCCCTCAGGAGACTAAAAAGATTTGGCATGGGTCCTCAGATCCTCAAAAGGTTCTACAGCTGCACCATTGAGAGCATCCTGACTGGTTGCATCACTGCCTGGTACGGCAACTGCTCGGCCTCCGACCGGCCCAGTACATCACTGGGGCCAAGCTGCCTGCCATCCAGGACCTCTACACCAGGTGGTGTCAGAAGAAGGCTCTAAAAATTGTCAACGACACCAGCCACTCCAGTCATAGACTGTTCTCTCTGCTACCGCACGGCAAGTGGTACCGGAGCGCCAAGTCTAGGTCCAAGAGGCTTCTTAACAGCTTGTACCTCCAAGCCATAAGACTGCTGAACACCTAATCAAGTGGCTGCCCAGACTATTTGCACTCTTTTACAACACTGCTACTCTGTCTGTTGTTATCATCTATGCATAGTCACTTTAATAACTCTACCTACATGTACATATTACCTCAGCTAACATTGACTCTGTACCGGTACCCCCTTGTATATAGTCTCGCTATTGTTATTTTACTGCTGCTCTTGAATTCCTTGTTACATTTAGTTCTTATTCTAATCTGTATTTTAAACTGCATTGTTGGTTAGGAGCTTGTAAGTAGGTAAACCTGATCACCTCTATTTGAAGGAGATGTGTCGTGCTGCATGAGTAAAATGGTGGTCACACCAGATACTGAGTGGTTTTCTGATCCACACCACTACCTTTTGTTTAAGGTATCTGTGACCAGATGTTTATCTGTGTTCCCAGTCATGTGAAATCCATAGATTAGGGCCTAATGAAGTTATTTCAATGGACTGATTTCCTCATGTGAACTGTAGCTCAGTAAAATCTTTGAAATTGTTGCCTGTTGCTTTATATTTTTGTTCAATGTTGTCTCCTACTCATCACTTTAACCTGATGAGGACAGGGGGTGCTATTTTCACTTTTGGGGAAAATCGTATGATATTTAAACGGCCTCGTACTCAATTCTTGCTCGTACAATATGCATATTATTATTACTATTGGATAGAAAACACTCTCTAGTTTCTAAAACCGTTTGAATTATTTCTCTAAGTGAAACAGAACTCTTTTTACAGACCATTTCCTATCCGGAAGTGAGATTTCCAAAAGCGAAGTCTCTCTTCAAGAGCTTGTCTATAAAAGGGCATGTCACTTATGACTGTAGAAACACGTCATACACCTTCCCCTGGGTGTCATGCGGAAGTGAGAGCAGAAATGACTTGATTATCTCGTTCAGGGATTGTATACAACCTCTTGGAGTGAGAAGTGCGCCATACATTTTTTTGGGAAGGCGCGAAGTTGGATCTGGAGTCGCCTCCTGGAAAACCGTCGTTATAGGTGAATATGATCTCTGGCTTCGATTTTATTTGATACATGTCACAATATCATCCTAAAGTATGTTTTTTCAATATAGTTTAATTATATTATTGAAATGTATTCTGGACTTTAGACGTGATGCGACGCAAGAATTTTGTCAAGACGGAGAGGTTAGCACAGCACGGCCAGTGTGCTTGCTAATTCAAGAGGGAAATCGTTCGTTCTGGTTCCAAATAAAGACGGTTCTGAACAAAGGACCCCTTGGAGAACATTCTGATGGAAGATCAACAAAGATAAGGACCCAATTTGGGATACTATTTCATATATCTGTCGAACTGTGCTATCGCTAGCGTTTGACTAGAATCAATGCTGCTGTGTGTTAGCTATTGTAGTAAGCTAATATAACGATATATTGTGTTTTCGCTGTAAAACACTTCAAAAATCGGAAATATTGGCTGTATTCGCAAGATCTTTGTCTTTCATTAGCTATCCACCATATATTTTTCTGAAATGTTTTATGATGAGTAATTAGGTAGTTGACGTTGGTGTCTGTATTTACTCTGGCTACTCCCATGCGATTTCTGACTGTAGCTATGATGGTAGCTATGATGGTAGCAGTAATGTAAAACTGATTTATATTTATTTTCCGAACAAAACATAGATTTATTGTGTAACATGTTATAGGACTGTCATCTGAGGTAGTTTTTTCTAGGTTATTTAGGTTGGTTCTAGGTTAGTTAGGTTGGCTTGTGCATGCTACCTGCATGCTACCGTTGCTGTGAAAAACTGTCTGTCTGTCTTTTGTATTTGGTGGTGAGCTAACATAAATATATGTGGTGTTTTCTAAGTAAAACATTAAAAAAATCGGACATGTTGGCTGAATTCACAAGATGTTTATCTTTCAAATGCTGTATTGGACTTGTTAATGTGTGAAAGTTAAATATTTCAACAACAAAAAAATGTAATTTGCCGCTCTTCCTTTTCAGTGGAATGTGGGAGGAGTTCCGCTAGCGGAACTCCTGGCCCAGACAGGATAATAGATGTCATGTGCACAGTCTACCACACCACTAGGAGGTGACACTCATGTTGATACAGTCAATCAATCAATCAATCAAATTTATTTATACAGCCCTTCTTACATCAGTTAATGTCACAAAGTTCTGTACAGAAACCCAGATTAAAAACCCCAAAACAGCAAGCAATGCAGGTGTAGAAGCAATTGATCTGTTCACATCAGATGGGTAAAAAGTCTGTGTAAGTCTATGGCGAAGTGCATTTTAGCAAAGATGGTCTATTGTGTTGAAAAGATATTTGAGTGACTGCTCTAACAATAGAAATATGTCTTCAAAGATGAGAAGCAGACGGAGGCGAGATCAGGTGGGACCATTCTAGCCAATGAAAGGGCAGATATGCATGTGAACAACAGACCATAGAGATATAGAGGACTCATTTTTGTATCTGTGCCTTTATAGCGTCTGTGCCATTTTAAAGTAGTCCATTTTCTTCTGCTTCACTGGCTGATTGCTCCCAACTCATACGAATCCCCACCCAGTTGACTACTTTAAAATGGTGGAAGCCCTCAATGGCAGTGTCCATTCTAAAATGGGTTATATCCATGATGAGTTCTCTATCTCATTGAAGTTCGGGTACAACTCTGATAAAAAGTTGTTTTTGAGTAGATTGTCGAAATGACACGTGCATCCACTTATATCAGTGCATTCGTAACAACCTAACCATTACAAAACTTCTATTCGATCAAATAAGCCTCGCGTAGCAAATTAGCAATAACATTTTTGGTTGACTAATTTTCACATTTTCTCATTGACCTCCTCACTTCGTGGGCTTATTTTCATGGACAGATTTAGTGTGGATTAAAACCTCTCGCCTCACCTCTTGCAGTTAACCAGTCAACCAAGCAATAGGATAGGTTTCAACAATATGCAAGGAGGCAGCGGTTAGAATTGTTAACATCACTGATGGTAAACTGTCAGGGTTACAAAAGAGATGTGTTTGGCTATTATAATACATCTTTAGTGGTTAGAGAGGAACATTGTTAGCATACATCATGTCTTACTGAGAAGATCAAATCTCACAATATATGTTGGTAAATGATCATGGCCAACATGTTTTGGTGAGGTTTGAGTCTGTTTAACCTTTCTTATTCTCCAGCTCCTCCACCTCCCTCTCAATGACACTCAGTCTGGCTTCGAAGGCTGCGGTTATAGAAAGATACATTAGGACACTGAAACTTAGTGAAACATGTTTTTAGGATAACAGTTCATTGCATCAATTTCTTTGTATTACCTGTGTTCTCCCTCTCACTGGCTGTTACTCTGGCCTCCAGGGCTGACACCACATGAAAGGAAACCATTAATAGACAAATATAACAGTTTTTTTCCTAATAAAAGGGAAAACAATATTCACTTTTCTTTGGTTATCTGTTAATTACCTGCTTTTGCTCTCTTCAGGTCCTCCACCTCCCTCTCACTGGCACTCAGTCTGGCCTTTAAGGCTGTAGATACAAAAAATACACTTAGTAAACTTTAAAGACATAATCTGTAATACAGGTAGCCTAGTGGTTAGAGTGTTGAGCCAGTTACTGAAAGGTTGCTAGATCGAATCCCCGAGCTGACAAGGTACAAATCTGTCGTTCTGCTCCTGAACAAGGCAGTTAACCCTCTGTTTCTAGGCTGTCATTGTCAATAAGAATGTGTTCTTAACTGACTTGCCAAGTTAAATAAAGGTGAAATATATATATATTTTAAAATACATTTTTTGGGCCAAACGGCAGCCCACTTTCTTGCTATAAAGCTGATCATTGCAAGTCTATTATTGATAGCCTATTTGTTTTATACAATGCAGTGTTCCACATTATTTGAACAGTCTCTTTCCTTGGGTGGCCCAGCACAATATATTTCCTAACTCAATGGAAAGCAAATTCCATTTCTATACTGATTTGTGAATTTCATATTTTCATATTGCACAGCATGCTGCCAAATTCAGTGCTGGTGCTATGGGGGAAATTTAGGCTAGAGCCCTAATAAGCATCAATAAATTGTCAATTAACAGTAAATCTACCTTCATTTAATACCTGCATTCTCGTTCTTCAGTTCCTTGATCCTGCTCCTCTGCTGCAGTTCAGTATTTGTGACTCTGGGCTCCAACTTTTGTTGCACCACCGTGTTGCTCAGCTCCTTCAGCTCAGCCTTGATGCTTCCACTTTCTCCCTGAGCCCATGCTCCAGACACACAGAACAGCAACACCAGCAGAGCTGCAGCACCCCTCATTTTCAAACAACACTTCTTCACAAATAATGCAGTATATGTCGACTGATGTAAAATGTAAAAAACTAAGTAAAGGATTCTGATCAAGTGAGCTGACAGAGCCGCATGTCTTTAGAGTCTGACGCTGTAAAAGGATGACAGAACTGAACTTTCCAAGAAACACATTGAAAAGAAATGAACCAATCATTAGTGGGACACCACACCCATATCAAAGCTGTTACAAACACACACACACACACACACACACACATAACCTTTCACATGGGCACTTACCACGCTCATATGCCATCTGACATTTTCGTTGTGTAACTGGTATATCACGTGTCAGCTGTTGAATTATGGATAGAAAGTCAAATACATATTGTGCCACAGAATATGATGGAGACTAACTGTTTTAACCATTCTTTTACAGTCGGTCATATTTCCAGTCATTCCAATTAATTTAGTACCCCTTGATTTTCAAGAATAGGACTTGGAAATATGGATAAGCTAAATTGTTTTACATGAGCGTAACCCATAAACTAAGGACTTATTAGCCTACTCTGTTTATTTTGTTGTCACGGGGGACTGATTGCGCTCTTTAAATATTTTTTAAAAAATACTGTAGAATTTCATTCATTCCTATGGACGACAGCTCCTTTTGGGGAGTACCAAAATGGCGGTCGGTGGCTTCAAAGCCTCTAATTGGCCAAAACATAGCATCAGCAATCCAATGTCAACTTCCACTGCTATGCATGGTGAAGCCCAAAAATG
The DNA here is from genome assembly GCF_045679555.1 of Salvelinus alpinus. NCBI lineage: Eukaryota > Metazoa > Chordata > Actinopteri > Salmoniformes > Salmonidae > Salvelinus > Salvelinus alpinus. The sequence goes on from NC_092095.1 coordinate 16,550,665, forward strand.
TCCTTCCCTGGGAGCCTGTGTGTCAGACATAAGGAAGTGGATTGCGGCAAATGTTTTACTTTTAAAATCGGACAAAACAAAGATGTTAGTTCTAGGTCCCAAGACACAAAGAGATCTGCTGTCGTATCTGACAATGAATCTCGATTGTTGTACAGTACAAATAAAACTGAAGGATATTTAAAGAGAAGCTTTTATCTACCTTCATAACATTGCAAATATCTGAAAGGTTTTGTCCCAAAACTATGCAGGAAAGCTAATCCATGTTTTTGTCACTTCAAGATTGGACTACTGCAATGCTCTACTCTCCGGCTACCCGGATAAGGCACTAAATAAACTTCAGCTAGTGCTAAATACAGCTACTAGAATCTTGACAACAACCCCAATTGTCATATTACTCCTATGATTGAGTGTAGTCTGTCCCAGGGGTGCGAAGATGAACGACAAGGCACTGGAGTGACAAACCACCCTTGCTGTCTCTGCTTGCTATAAAGCTGAGTATTGCAAGTCTATTATTGATAGCCTATTTGTTTTATACAATGCAGTGTTGCACCTTATTCTGACACTGTAAAAGGCTGTGACAGAACTGAACCTTCCATTCAGTTGAAGTATTTATGTATTTATCTATAATATGTTTCCTTGGAAGTGACTGGAACTCACATTGAAAATAAATAAAACAGTCGTTAGTGGGCCACCAGTCTCATATGTTATCTGTTAGTTATGTTGTATTATGCATCTCTCACACACACACACACACACACACACACACACACACACACACACACACACACACACACACACACACACACACACACACACACACACACACACACACACACACACACACACACACACACACACACACACACACACACACACACACACACACACACACACACACACACACACACACACACACACACACACACACACACACACACACACACACACACACACACACACACACATATGTCAGCTGTCATTTTTGTTGTGTAATTGGTATATTATGGGTCAGCTGTTGTATTATGGGTAGAAAGTCAAATGCGTATTGTTCAATTTCAGTTGATGTAGATTTTATGTTGAATAATAATAAACTACATATATCAATCTAACTCCATTACTATGTGAATACTATAGGCCCATACATGTATCCAGTGGGTATAGCCAAGGTAGCGAGCCTTGCATCACCAGTGGTAAAACTATACATTTCATGTGTAGGTAAAATCCCTCAGGAAGCCATACCAGAAAAACAAGCCATATTACCACCTACAGTGCATTCAGAAAGTATTCAGACCCATTCCCTTTTTACACATTTTGTTATTTAATGTAATACATTTTTTTAACCTTTATTTAACTGGGCAAGTCAGTTAAGAACAAATTCTCATTTACATTTTTTTTTATTTCACCTTTATTTAACCAGGTAGGCAAGTTGAGAACAAGTTCTCATTTACAACTGCGACTTGGCCAAGATTAAGCAAAGCAGTTCAACACATACAACAACACAGAGTTACACATGGAGTAAAACAAACATACAGTCAATAATACAGTAGAAAAATAAGTATATACAATGTGAACAAATGAGGTGAGATAAGGGAGGAAAAGGCCAAAAAAAGGCCATGGTGGCGAAGTAAATACAATATAGCAAGAAAAAAACACTGGAATGGTAGGTTTGCAGTTGAAGAATGTGAACAGTAGAGATAGAAATAATGGGGTGCAAAGGAGCAAAATAAATAAATAAATACAGTAGGGGGAGAGGGAGTTGTTTGGGCTAAATTATAGATGGGCTATGTACAGGTGCAGTAATATGTGAGCAGCTCTGACAGCTGGTGCTTAAAGCTAGTGAGGGATATAAGTGTTTCCAGTTTCAGAGATTTTTGTAGTTCATTCCAGTCATTAGCAGCAGAGAACTGGAAGGAGAGGCGGCCAAAGGAGGAATTGGCTTTGTGGGTGACCAGTGAGATATACCTGCTGGAGCTCGTGCTATGGGTGGGTGCTGCTATGGTGACCAGTGAGCGGAGATAAGGCGGGGCTTTACCTAGCAGGGTCTTGTAGATGACCTGGAGCCAGTGGGTTTGGCGACGAGTATGAAGCGAGGGCCAGCCAACGAGAGCGTACAGGTCGCAGTGGTGGGTAGTATATGGGGCTTTGGTGACAAAACGGATGGCACTGTGATAGACTGCATCCAATTTATTGAGTAGGGTATTGGAGGCTATTTTGTAAATGACATCGCCGAAGTCGAGGATCGGTAGGATGGTCAGTTTTACAAGGGTATGTTTGGCATGAGTGAAGGATCCTTTGTTGCGAAATAGGAAGCCAATTCTAGATTTAACTTTGGATTGGAGATGTTTGATGTGAGTCTGGAAGTAGAGTTTACAGTCTAACCAGACACCTAGGTATTTGTAGTTGTCCAGAGTAGTGATGTTGGACAGGCGGGCTGGTGCAGGCAGCGATCGGTTGAAGAGCATGCATTTAGTTTTGCTTGTATTTAAGAGCAATTGGAGGCCACAGAAGGAGAGTTGTATGGCATTGAAGCTCGTCTGGAGGGTTGTTAACACAGTGTCCAAAGAAGGGCCAGAAGTATATAGAATGGTGTCGTCTGCGTAGAGGTGGATCAGAGAATCACCAGCAGCCAGAGCGACATCATTGATGTATACAGAGAAGAGAGTCGGTCCAAGAATTGAACCCTGTGGCACCCCCATAGAGACTGCCAGAGGCCCGGACAACAGGCCCTCCGATTTGACACACTGAACTCTATCAGAGAAGTAGTTGGTGAACCAGGCGAGGCAATCATTTGAGAAACCAAGGCTATCGAGTCTGCCGATGAGGATGTGGTGATTGACAGAGTCGAAAGCCTTGACCAGGTCAATGAATACGGCTGCACAGTATTGTTTCTTATCAATGGCGGTTAGGATATCGTTTATGACCTTGAGCGTGGCTGAGGTGCACCCATGACCAGCTCTGAAACCAGATTGCATAGCGGAGAAGGTATGGTGGGATTCGAAATGGTCGGTAATCTGTTTGTTGACTTGGCTTTCGAAGACCTTAGAAAGGCAGGGTAGGATAGATATAGGTCTGTAGCTGTTTGGGTCAAGTGTGTCCCCCCCTTTGAAGAGGGGGATGACTGCAGCTGCTTTCCAATCTTTGGGAATCTCAGACGACAAGAAAGAGAGGTTGAACAGGCTAGTAATAGGGGTTGCAACAATTTCGGCAGATAATTTTAGAAAGAAAGGTTCCAGATTGTCTAGCCCGGCTGATTTGTAGGGGTCCATATTTTCCAGCTCTTTCAGAACATCAGCTGACTGGATTTGGGAGAAGGAGAAATGGGGAAGGCTTGGGCGAGTTGCTGTGGGGGGTGCAGTGCTGTTGACCGGGGTAGGGGTAGCCAGGTGGAAAGCATGGCCAGCCATAGAAAAATGCTTATTCAAATTCTCAATTATAGTGGATTTATCGGTGGTGGCAGTGTTTCCTCTCCTCAGTGCAGTGGGCAGCTGGGAGGAGGTGTTCTTATTCTCCATGGACTTTACAGTGTCCCAGAACTTTTTTTCTGCTTGAAAAAGCTAGCCTTGGCTTTTCTAACTGCCTGTGTATATTGGTTTCTAGCTTCCCTGAAAAGTTGCATATCACGGGGGCTGTCCGATGCTAATGCAGAACGCCACAGGATGTTTTTGTGTTGGTTAAGGGCAGTCAGGTCTGGAGAGAACCAAAGGCTATATCTGTTCCTGGTTCTAAATTTCTTGAATGGGGCATGCTTATTTAAGATGGTGAGGAAGGCATTTAAAAAAAATAACCAGGCGGGATGAGATCAAAATCCTTCCAGGATACCCCGGCCAGGTCGATTAGAAAGGCCTGCTCGCTGAAGTGTTTCAGGGAGCGTTTGACAGTGATGAGTGGAGGTCGTTTGACCGCTGACCCATTACGGGTGCAGGCAATGAGGCAGTGATCGCTGAGATCTTGGTTGAAAACAGCAGAGGTGTATTTGGAGGGCAAGGTGGTTAGGATGATATCTATGAGGGTGCCCATGTTTACGGCTTTGGGGTGGTACCTGGTAGGTTCATTGATAATTTGTGTGAGATTGAGGGCATCAAGCTTAGATTGTAGGATGGCTGGGGTGTTAAGCATGTTCCAGTTTAGGTTGCCTAGCAGCACGAGCTCTGAAGATAGATGGGGGGCAATCAGTTCACATATGGTGTCCAGCGCACAGCTGGGGGCAGAGGGTGGTCTATAGCAGGCGGCAACGGTGAGAGACTTGTTTTTAGAGAGGTGGATTTTTAAAAGTAGAAGTTCAAATTGCTTGGGTACAGATCTGGATAGTAGGACAGAACTCTGCAGGCTATCTTTGCAGTAGATTGCAACACCGCCCCCTTTGGCCGTTCTATCTTGTCTGAAAATTTTGTAGTTAGGAATGGAGATTTCAGAATTTTTGGTGGTCTTCCTAAGCCAGGATTCAGACACGGCTAAAACATCCGGGTTGGCAGTGTGTACTAAAGCAGTGAATAAAACAAACTTAGGGAGGAGGCTTCTAATGTTAACATGCATGAAACCAAGGCTATTACGGTTACAGAAGTCATCAAAAGAGAACGCCTGGGGAATAGGAGTGGAGCTAGGCACTGCAGGGCCTGGATTCACCTCTACATCACCAGAGGAACAGAGGAGGAGTGGGATAAGGATACGGCTAAAAGCTATAAGAATTGGTCGTGTAGAACGTCCGGAACAGAGAGTAAAAGGAGGTTTCTGGGGGCGATAAAATAGCTTCAAGGTATAATGGACAGACAAAGGTATGGTAGGATGTGGATACAGTGGAGGTAAACCTAGGTATTGAGTGATGATGAGAGAGATATTGTCTCTAGAAACATCATTGAAACCAGGTGATGTCATGGCATGTGTGGGTGGTGGAACTGAAAGGTTGGATAAGGTATAATGAGCAGGGCTAGAGGCTCTATAGTAAAATAAGCCAGTAAACACTAACCAGAACAGCAATGGACAAGGCATATTGACATTAAGGAGAGGCATGCTTAGTCGAGTGATCATAAGGGTCCAGTGAGTAGTGAGGTTGGTTGGGGTAACGGCGATTCAGACAGCTAGCTGAGCCATCGGTAGCAAGCTAGCATAGGATGGAAGTCTGTTTTAAGCCACCTCGTGCGTTTCCGACGGTAGATTAGTGGGGTTCCGTGTGGTAGAGGGGATCAGTCCAATTGGCAAAATAGATATAGTTATAGTGACCCAAGAAAAATTGTCCGATAGATAGACCTATTCAGATAGCAGCCGATAAGACAGCTAACGATTTGCGGGCCGAAGATGGGCGTTCAGGAAACGTCGCGTCGGAGGGGTCAGTTGGATAACTCCCTCGGGCAGATAACGTCGGTAGTCTAGTCGTGAAGGCCCGGTGGGGCTCCGCATCGGCAGTAAAACGGGTCCGGACAGGTGATTGTAGCCCAGGAGTGGCTGATGGAACTCTTCAGCTGGCTAGCTCCGGAATAATTGATGTTTTCTCCGGGATCGACGTAAGCCAATAGTCACACGGATAGCAGCTAGCTAGCTGCGAGATCCAGGTGTAAATGTCCAGAGCTTGCGGTTGAAATCCGGGGATATGGAGAGAAAAATAGGTCTGGTATGTTCTGGTCTGAGTAACGTTGTACAGAACTGGCAATAGCTTTTCGAGCTAAAGGATAGCTGATGACCACAAACCGTGGTTAGCTGAATACTAACGTTAGCTAGTAAACTGGCTAGCTTCTGGCTAGCTTCTGCTTAGCTTCTGGTTAGCTTCTGGCTAGCTTCTGGCTAGCTTCTATTGTGGATTTCAGATTTGAGGTAAATAATACTTTTGTTTTTAAATTGGTGAGGTGGGTTGCAGGAGAGTGTTTTGAAGTTGAGTTTTTGGAAAATAAAATATATAAAAGATATGCGAAGAAAGATGTAAATATATATATACACGAGACACGACAAGACGAGGACAAAGGACATCTGACTGCTATGCCATCTTGGGATGGGCCACAATGACGGCCTACCCTGGCCAAGCCCTAACCCGGACGACGCTGGGCCAATTGTGTGCCGCCTTATAGGACTCCCAATCACAACCTTTTGTGATACAGCCTGGAATTGAACCAGGGTCTGTAAGTGACACCACTAGCCCTGAGACCGCTGCGCCACTCGGGAGCCGTATGTTACAGCCTTATTCTGAAATAAGGCCCTAGGTCTGAATCCCGCCCTGTGCAATTGGGTCCTGGACTTCCTGACGGGCCACATCCAGGTGGTGAAGGTAAGAAACAACACCTCCACTTCACTGATCCTCAACACTGGGGCCCCACAAGGGTGCATGCTCAGCCCCCTCCTATACTCCCTGTTCACCCACGACTGTGAGGCCAAGCACGCCTACAAATCAATCATTAAGTTTGCACATGACACAACAGTAGTAGGCTTGATTACCAACAACGACGAGACAGCCTACAGGGAGGAGGTGAGGGCTCTGGAAGTGTGCTGCCAGGAAAATAACCTCTCACTCAAAATCAACAAAACAAAGGAGATGATCGTGGACTTCAGGAAACAGCAGAAGGAGCACCCACCCTATCCACATCGATGGGACAGTAGTGGAGAAGGTGGAAAGTTTTAAGTTCCTCGGCTTACACATCACTGACAAACTGAAATGGACCACCCACACAGACAGTGTGGCGAAGAAGGTCGCAACAGAGCCTCTTCAATCTCAGGAGTCTGAAGAAATTTGGCTCGTCACCTAAAACCCTCACAAACTTTTACAGATGCACGATCGAGAGCATTCTGTCGGGCTGTATCACCACCTCGTATGGCAACTGCACCGCCCACAACCATAGGGCTCTCCAGAGGGTGGTGTGGTCTGCACAATGCATCACCGGGGGCAAACTATCTGCCCTCCGGGACACCTATAGCACCCGATATCACAGAAAGGCCAAAAAGATCATCAAGGACAACAACCACCTGAGTCGCTGCCTGTTCACCCCGCTATCATCCAGAAGGCGAGGTATATACAGGTGCATCAAAGCGGGGACCGAGAGACTGAAAAACAGCTTCTATCTCAAGGCCATCAGACTGTTAATTAGCCATCACTAGCAATGAGAGACTGCTACCTATATACACTGACTTGAAATCATTGGCCACTTAATAATGTCACTTTAATAATGTTTACATACTTTGCATTACTCATCTCATATGTATATACTGCATTCTATACTTTTCTACTGTATTTTAGTCTATTTTAGTCCAATACAATCTGACATTGCTTGTGCAAATATTTACATATTCTTAATGACATTCCTTACTTAGATTTGTGTGTATTGGGTATATGTTGTGAAATTGCTAGATATTACTTGTTAGATATTGCTGCACTGTTGGAACCAGAAGCACAAGCATGTTGCAACACCAGCAATGACATCTGCTAAACACGTGTATGTGACCAATACAATTTTATTACTATTTTATTCGATTTGAAATGGATTATATTAAATGTTTTCCTCATCAATCTACACACAATACCCCATCATGACAAAGCGAAAACAGGTTTTTAGAAATGATTGCATTTATTTATTTTTTACTGAAAAACTTATACACATAAGTATTCAGACACTTTGCTAGGAGACTCAAAATTGAGTTCAGGTGCATCCTGTTTCCATTGATCTTCCTTGAGATGTTTCTACAACTTGATATGAGTCTACCTGTGGAAAAGCCAATTGATTGAACATGATTTGGAAAGGCACACACCTGTTTGGGGTAGGGGGCAGTATTTTCATGTCCGGATGAAAAGCGTGCCCAGAGTAAACTGCCTGCTACTCAGGCCCAGATCCTAGGATATGCATATTATTAGTAGATTTGGATAGAAAACACTCTGAAGTTTCTAAAACTGTTATAATGATGTCTGTGAGTATAACAGAACTCATATGACAGGCAAAAACCTGAGAAAAAATCCAACCAGGAAGTGGGAATGTGAGGTTTGTAGGTTTTCAACTCTTTGCTTATCCAAGATACAATGGAAATGGGGTCATGTTGCACTTCCTAAGGCTTCCACTAGATGTCAACAGTCTTTAGAACCTTGTTTGATGCTTCTACTGTGGGGTGGGGGCGAATGAGAGGAGATTGAGTATGGTCTCTCCCAGAGTGCCACGAGCTGACCATGCGCTGACCATGCACGTTCATGTGAGAGTTAGCTGCATTCCATCGCATTTCTGAAGACAAAGGAATTCTCCGGTTGGAACATTATTGAACATTTATGTTAAAAACATCCTAAAGATTGATTCTATACATCGTTTGACATGTTTCTACAGACTGTAACGGAACTTTTTTGACTTTTTGTCCGTACTTTCCGCTGGACTTGCACGCGCGTCATGAGTTTAGATTGTGTACTGAACGCGCGAACAACAAGGAGGAATTTGGACATAAATGATGGACATTATCGAACAAAACAGACATTTATTGTGGAACTGGGATTCCTGGGAGTGCATTCTGATGAAGATGATCAAAGGTAATAAAAGTGTTGGCTTGTGTGAACTGCCCATTTGTGTTTCCCAGGTGAGGCTGCTTCCCAACTTCAGACAAACCCCAGGTCAGAACATACTGCATGGTGACTATTCATGCATTTCCCTGTGAAAAGAGCAACACAAAAAACACAGGAACGTTTAGAATTATTACTGCTTTTCAGTAGTAGATGTTAATTATGTAACGTAAAATAGTAAGAGAAATCATTCTGGACGAGCCTGAGGCTGCAGGGGAAACTCACTGGACGAGCCTGAGGCTGCAGGGGAAACTCACTGGACGAGCCTGAGGCTGCAGGGGAAACTCACTGGACGAGCCTGAGGCTGCAGGGGAAACTCACTGGACGAGCCTGAGGCTGCAGGGGAAACTCACTGGACGAGCCTGAGGCTGCAGGGAAAACTCACTGGACGAGCCTGAGGCTGCAGGGAAAACTCACTGGACGAGCCTGAGGCTGCAGGGGAAACTCACTGCTGGACTATGCTGACCACTGTCTCCCATCCCATTTTCCAGATTGTTGTGTAAACTTTGAACATTGAGATATTAAAGACATGATAGATCAGACGCATAGTATATAAAGTAGTGAGAAGTTAATGGTTCTCTGTAGTAAGACCGAGTGGCTGTGGAATGTGCTGGGTGGACGGGAGGGAGTCACGGGAGTGCAATAGGTGATACGAGAGGACATCTGTGGATTAGGGGAAGGAGGGGTTGAGGTCAGGAGGTCAGGTCAGATCCCCTGAATGGAGAAATAATGGTTAATGTTGCCCTCTTCCTGTCGAACCATAAGATGTAAGGATTGGAGAGAAGGAGGGGTGTCTAAAGTGGAGTATATTGTGATCACCATTGTGATGGTGAGAAAGTCTTTGTCTGAATTAAAGCTGTAACGACCCTTTGGGAAGAATTAAACATGGTTCAGCGTCCGTGAGTTATTTACTCTGAAAAATGAGAAGCTAACATATGGCGCTGCGAGCAGGGTTCACCACGATTTGTAGTCTAACCAAAGAGTCCAGATCAGTAGAGCAGAGCTGCCAACAAACAAGGTAGGCTAGTTCCTATATCTGTTTCCACCCATTTTGACATCTTGGGGAGATGAGAATTGTAGGCTGAACATTATAGGATACGGACCTGGCGAGCCTGAGTTTCATTCGGTAGACCATTGTGTAATGACCGGTCGTAGCTTTATGGTAGATGGTAAATCCCTAGTAGGCTGGTTCCTGCTAGTACTATAAAGTAAATGGTAAATCCCTAGTATGTTGGTTCCTGTTAGTACTATAAAGTAAATGGTAAATCCCTAGTAGGTTGGTTCCTGCTAGTACTATAAAGTATAGGGTAAGTCCCAGAAGGTAAACTCGAGCAGGCTAGTACCTGTAGGAGTCCTAGGGGGTCAATTCTGATTGGGATAATTAATGTGACTACTATAAGAATAGGGTGAGTCCTGGATTATAATCCTGTGCAGGCTGGAACCTGCAAAGGGTAAATCCTAAGGGGTAAATTCTGTGTGGTTCCCCGTAAACCTGTAACGAGAGGGTAGAAGCCCAGTCGCAGTGGCCGTGAGAGAGCAGGGTGTGAGTGTGTGTGTGAAAGGGAGGTTAGTTTTGTGCCCTGTTGGGGTGGGGCAGATGGCAGATTATGTGGAAATAGGAAGACAAGTGTGAATCATTTTGGTGATGTGTGTTATCAATAATAGGGATATTGGAGGCAATACGGGAAAAAGCCATTAAGTCATCCGTATTCTCCAGAAGACGAGACCTTACAGTTTATCATAACACAATTTATTAACCCTTTAAAAAGGTATGAGGCCTTGGTTTAACCCCTTCAGACTAAACACCTCCCTCTGCAACTGGATCCTGGACTTCCTGACGGCCGCTCCCAGGTGATAAGGGTAGGTATCAACACATCCGCCACTCTGATCCTCAACACAGGGGCCCCTCAGGGGTGTTTGCTCAGCCCCCTCCTGTACTCCCTGTTCACTCATGACTGCATGGCCGGGCACGACTCCAAAACCATCATCAAGTTTGCCGATGACACAACAGTGGTAGGCCTGATCACTGACAAAGATAAGACAGCCTATAGGGAGGAGGTCAGAGACCCTAGCTGTGTGGTGCCAGTACAACAACCTCTCCCTCAACGTGATCAAGACTAAGGAGATGATTGTGGACCAGAGGAAAAGGAGGACCAAGCACACCCCCATTCTCATCGAAGGGGCTGTAGTGGAACAGGTTGAGAGCTTCAAGTTCCTTGGTGTCCACATCACCAACAAACTAACACAGTCCAAACACACTTAAACAGTCGTGATGAGGGCACGACAAAAACTATTCCCCCTCAGGAGACTGAAAAGATTTGGCATGGGTCCTCAGATCTTCAAAAGGTTCTACAGCTGCACCATCGAGCACATCCTGACTGGTTGCATCACTGCCTGGTATGGGAACTGCTCGGCCTCCGACCGCAAGACACTATAGAGGGTAGTGCGTACGGCCCAGTACATCACTGGGGCCAAGCATCCTGCCATCCAGGACCTCTATATCAGGCGGTGTCAGAGGAAGGCCCTAAAAATTGTCATGGACCTGGTCATGGACTTTTCTCTCTGTTACCGCACGGCAAGCGGTACCGGAGCACCAAGTCGAGGTCCAAAAGGCTTCTTAACAGCTTCTACCCCCAAGTCATACGACTCCTAAACAGCTAATCAAATGGCTACCCAGACCACTCTTTTACGCTGCTGCTACTCTCTGTTTATAATATACACTACCGTTCAAAAGTTTGGGGTCACTTAGAAATGTCCTTGTTTTTTAAAGACGCCTTTAAAAGAAAAGCAATTTTTTTTGCCCATTTAAAATAACATCAAATGGATCAGAAATACAGTGTAGACATTGTTAACCTTTCATTGCTACCCATCCCGGATCCGGGAGCATCCTCATCAAAAAAGCTGACTAGCATAGCCTAGCCTAACGCGACAGGGATATCATATAATATAATTTTCATGAAATCACAAGTCCAATACAGCAAATGAAAGATAAACATCTTGTGAATCCAGCCATCATTTCCGATTTTTAAAATGTTTTACAGCGAAGACACAATATGTATTTCTATTAGCTAACCACAATAGCAAAAGACTCAACCGCATATTTTCACAATTTTTCTACCGCAAAGGTAGCTATCACAAAACCGACCAAATAGAGATATAATTAGTCACTAACCAAGAAACAACTTCATCAGATGACAGTCTTATAACATGTTATACAATAAATGTATGTTTTGTTCGAAAATGTGCATATTTGAGGTATAAATCATAGTTTTACATTGCAGCTACCATCAACAATATCACCAAAGCAGCCAGAATAATTACAGAGAGCAACGTGAAATACCTAAATACTCATCTAATTGTTGTTCTGATGGAATGTCCATATTACAGCCACAACATGATGATCATGTAGTCAAGCATCTGAAGAAGAGGAGAAAAGCCTGCTTGGGATGAGCAAGGAAGAACAATAACAACTAGCTATATCAGATAAACATGTTCAGGAAAAGCAGGGAGAGGGCAAGCTAGTAGTAGTAACATTATTATCTGAACCCTCACATGCTCATAATCTGTATCTGTGTTATATTTAAGCAATAAGGCACCTCGGGGGTTTGTTGTATGAAAAGAATATACCACGGCTAAGGGCTGTTCTTAGCACGACACAACGCGGAGTGCCTGGATACAGCCCTTAGTCGTGATTTTGGCCATATACCACAAACCCCCAAGGTGCCTTATTGCTATTAAAAACAGTTGCTATTGCTATTACAACAGTAAACAAGTAATATGGATGAATATGTATGAACTTTCCAATTTGTAAGTCGCTCTGGATAAGAGCGTCTGCTAAATGACTTAAATGTAAATGTAATGTAAATGTAATATTGACTCATACCCGTGATATACGGTCTGATATACCATGGCTTGCTATCTCTCTCATGTTGTACCAATCATCATGAACAAGACTGAATTCTGTTGAATTGTCAACTGGACTAAATTCTTGTTAGGACGATGTTGCTGTATCAGAATGACATGTTTATGACTGTTGATGTTCACAGGAATCACCAAATGCTATGTTGAATGAGCACCGCGGATGAAGGAGGGGGAGGAAAACAGACTGCTTCTTTCTCCCACACCTTCACTAAGTCATGCAATGTTTGCTTCATGAACAATTGTTACATCAGAAATAAATACAAAATTGTTTGTTTATTCTGTTTAATGCTTTTTATGCTGGATGTGAGTAATTTTAGCAGGACTATAGTATAATGTATTGTTTTGAAACATTTATTAAATGTCTATTCAGTCAAAACTCACTTATTATTTTATGTTTGCTAAACTAATGTGTGTTTTGTACTGTTACTTTTTACATACTGAAACAGTCTCATTAGATTTGAGTTACAGTGGCTTGCGAAAGTATTCACCCCCTTGGTATTTTTCTTATTTTGTTGCCTTACAACCTGGAATTAAAATTGATTTTTGGGGGGTTTGTATCATTTGATTTACACAACATGCCTACCACTTTGAAGATGCAAAATATTTTTTATTGTGAAACAAACAAGAAATAAGACAATAAAAACTGAAAACTTGAGCGTGCATAACTATTCACCCCCCCCAAGTCAATACTTTGTAGAACCACCTTTTGCAGCAATTTCAGCTGCAAGTCTCTTGGGGTATGTCTCTATAAGCTTGGCACATCTAGCCACTGGGATTTTTGCCCATTCTTCAAGACAAAACTGCTTCTGCTCCTTCAAGTTGGAAGGGTTCCACTGGTGTACATTAATCTTTAAGTCATACCACAAATTCTCAATTGGATTGAGGTCTGGGCTTAGACTAGGCCATTCCAATACATTTAAATGTTTCCCCTTAAACCACTCGAGTGTTGCTTTAGTAGTATGCTTAGGGTCATTGTCCTGCTGGAAGGTGAATCTCCGTCCCAGTCTCAAATCTCTGGAAGACTGAAACAGGTTTCCCTCAAGAATTTCTCTGTATTTAGCACCATCCATCATTCCTTCAATTCTGACCAGTTTCCCAGTCCCTGCCAATGAAAAGCATTGGTGGTGTTCTCGGGGTGATGAGAGGTGTTGGGTTTGCGCCAGACATAGCATTTTCCTTATTGGACAAAAAGCTACATTTTAATCTCATCTGACCAGAGTACCTTCTACCATATGTTTGGGGAGTCTCCCACATGCCTTTTGGTGAACACCAAACGTGTTTGCTTATTTTTTTCTTTAAGCAATGGCTTTTTTCTGGCCACTCTTCCGTAAAGCCCAGCTCTGTGGAGTGTACAGCTTAAAGTGGTCCTATGGACAGATACTCAAATCTCCACTGTGGAGCTTTGCAGCTCCTTCAGGGTTATCTTTGATCTATTTGTTCCCTCTCTGATTAATGCCCTCTTTGCCTGGTCCGTGAGTTTTGGTGGGCAGCCCTCTCCTGGCAGTTTTGTTGTGCCATATTCTTTCAATGTTTTAATTATGGATTTAATGGTGCTCTGTGGCTTGTTCAAAGTTTCTGATATTATTTTATAACCCAACCCTGATCTGTACTTCTCCACAACTTTGTCCCTGACCTGTTTGGAGAGCTCCTTGTACTTCATGGTGCCGTTTGCTGAGTGGTGTTGCAGACTCTGGGGCCATTCAGAACAGGTGTATATATACTGAGATCATGTGACAGATCATGTGATACTTAGATTGCACACAGGTGGACTTTATTTAACTAATTATGTGACTTCTGAAGGTAATTGGTTGCACCAGATCTTCTTTAGGGGCTTCGCAGTAAAGGGGGTGAATACATATTCATGCACAACTTTTCAGTTTTATATTTTTTGAAACAAGTTATTTAGACTATTTTGTGTACGTCCATTACAAGAAATCTAAATAAAAATCAATTTAAATTACAGGTTGTAATGGAACAAAATAGGAAAAACGACAAGGGGGCGAATACTTTTGCAAGGCACTGTAGACTATGATCGGGGAAATGTCTACTGTAAAGGTCTTCTACCCTTGTTAAAATGTTGATGAATGAAATCTGCAACGTTTTTTAATAGTTTGTTGCTACTGTCTACTGAGGAAGTGGGCAATATGGAATACATTGGAGGAGGAAGGGAGAATTCATGAAAAATCAAAACTTGGACAATGTCAGGGAATAAGTAGGTAAATGTACAGCCTATCAATGACAAAAGAAACAGTGCAGAGGTATCCTTAAGATGGCATTATGTATTTGCATGTTATGTACTGGACAGACAGCTAGCCAGCTATTCTCAAAACATTGGATTACCAACTTGAACGGTGACGTCCCAGTTTGCAGCACATTTTCACATACACTGAACAAAAATATAAATACATCATGTAATGTGTTGGTCTCATGTTACATGAGCTGAAATAAAAGATGTCAGACATTTTATTTCTGTCTCAGCCTCCAGTATTTATGCTGCAGTAGTTTATGTGTCGGGGGGCTAAGGTCAGTTTGTTATATCTGGAGTACTTCTCCTGTCTTATCCGGTGTCCTGTGTGAATTTAAGTATGCTCTCTCTAATTCTCTCTTTCTCTCTCTCTCTCAGAGGACATGAGCCCTAGAACCATGCCTCAGGACTACCTGGCATGATGACTTATTGCTGTCCTCAGTCCACCTGGCTGTGCTGCTGCTCCAGTTTCAACTGTTCTGCCTGCGGCTATGGAACCCTGACCTGTTCACCGGATGTGCTACCTGTCCCAGACCGGTTTTCAAGAGACCGCAGGAGCAGTAGAGATACTCTTAATGATCGGCTATGAAAAGCCAACTGACATTTACTCCTGAAGTGCTGACTTGCTGCACCCTCGACAACTACTGTGATTATTATTATTGACCATGCTGGTCATTTATGAACATTTGAACATCTTGGCCATGTTCTGTTATAATCTCCACCCGGCACAGCCAGAAGAGGACTGGCCACCCCTCATAGCCTGGTTCCTCTCTAGGTTTCTTCCTAGGTTTTGGCCTTTCTAGGGAGTTTTTCCTAGCCACCGTGCTTCTACACCTGCATTGCTTGCTGTTTGGGGTTTTAGGCTGGGTTTCTGTACAGCACTTTGAGATATCAGCTGATGTACGAAGGTTAATATAAAAAGCTATACAAGCTATATAAAATAAATTTGATTTGAAATTTGATTTGATTTTCCATACGCACAAAAAGCTTATTTCTCTCAAATGTTGCACCCTGGTCCTGCCTCCGCTGCCTCCTTAACAGTTTATAAATTCCTTTTTAGGAAACATTTTAATCCAGCCTTTGTTGGTTTGGAAAGTATAGTGACTATTATTGCTTTAATTTCTTTATCAAACAAATGGGGTTTTGGAAAAGTAGGTACTTTCTAAAAACAACCCCATCTGGTGGATGGAAAGTGTCATCATTTTGCTTTTTCATATGGACTTAGCGCTTGATACCTGGCGGGAAAATTATGGATAGCTAATTAAAATAAGAAAATACCTTTATGAATTATGAAGCCTTTATGTGCTTTTTTTAAATACATAAATGCTTTAAAAAAATCACAAAATGTGACTTTAGCTACCAAATAAGTTGTTTTCGGCAATTTTCCAAAAACAACTCCAAAAAGTCCATTCCTTACCCGATAGGCTGAACAGGTGTAATGATCGCGTGTAAATATGACCATAACACACGTTCTAATCACCTGTGAATGAACACTGGACAGGGGTGCATTTACCTTACCTTATTAGTCTTTTAGTTTTAAATTGTTATTCTTTTGTTGTTTTTTATCCTCTTATGTGTAGTAAATATTTCCGTTTTTATTTTCATCGTTTTTTCCTGTGAAATGCATTGTGTTGCATTCATGTCAGAAATGTCCAATATAAATAAAGCCTGATTTGATTTATTACTCTGTTCCAGAATAAATGGGCTTTGGAATGACCCAGGTTCTTCCGCCACTGCAGCTTCCTCAACAGTTTACTAATTCCTTTGAAGAAACAATATTTTCATCCAGGCTTTGTCTTGAAAAGGGTAGTGACTATTAATACATTAATCTAACAATCAGATGGGGTTTTGGAAAAGAAGGTACTTTAATAAAAACACCCCCATCTAGTGGATGTATAGTGTCATTAGAATGAGTTTGAAATCACCATTCAAGACGAAGGCGGGAGAAACATATTTTTTTTATAAAATAATGAATAAATGATGGAAGGGATTTATTTTCACATGGACTTATAGCTTGTTACTTCAGAGGCAAAATTGTTGATGTATAGAAATTTAAAAAGATAAACTGTATTCGTGGCATTGAGCTTTAGAAAGGCATTTGTTTGTCACCAAAGAGACTTTTCTGATATCAATGACAACAGAATTCGTTTTTATCGCTCACAGTAAAAAAAATTAAAAAACATTCTGAGTTATCATAATAAAAATAGCATAAAAAAACACAATAAGAGCCAAATATGGATTACATAATGATTGAGTCCATGGCCCAGAGGGCCATAATTTCACACATTTTCCCACTTTGGTGTGGCAAAGTCTAATGACAATTTTCATTAAGGTCCATGTCTGTGGGTTATGTTTTGGTATGATAAACACTTATAGGAGGGAGCTAAATGTGGTTGTCACTGACATTGGTTATTTGGACCAACAAGATTGAGGATATGCAATGTAATTTTGTATTATCAGGGAACAATCTATGCAATATAAGGCACTTGATATGTTATTAACTTGAGGTATGAAATAAAGTATAAAATAATTGTAATGTTAATGACATCTCAATGGGTCCACCTTGGGGGGGGGGAGGTATGCATTTTGAGGTATATTGATGAGACAGAATGGGGAGCTCTGGGATGTATTTTATTATCACATCGTACCATAGATGATAACTACACCAGACTTCCCACAGAAGAAGGAGACCCATTGGAAAAGTTTCATAGAGTCATCATAGATTTGATGTAAAATCAGTCACAACAGCCTATTTTCATGTTGGCCGCCATTCATTTCAATGTGGAGGAACTGAATAAATTTCAATTTTCGCCTAAAATTACATACCCAAAACTAACTCAGGACCTGAAGCAAGGACATGCATATTATTGATACCATTTGAAAGAAAACACTTTGAAGTTTGTGGAAATGTGAAATTAATGTAGGAGAATATAACACATTAGATCTGGTAAAATATAAGATAATACAAAGACAAAACATATTTGAAATGCAAGAGAAAGGCCATTTTATCACTTTAGGAGTCTAGGTGCAATATAGATTTTGGCCACTAGATGACAGCAGTATATGTGCAAAGTTTAAGACTGATTCAATGAACCATTGCATTTCTGTTCAAAATGTTGTATCAAGACTGCCCAAATGTGTCTAATTGGTTTATTAATATATTTTCAAATTCATAACTGTGCACTCTCCTCAAACAATAGCATGGTATTCTTTCACTGTAATAGCTATGTAAATTGGACAGTTAGATTAGATCTTCCGGCGCCGACAGAGATGGCCGCCTCGCTTCACGTTCCTAGGCAACTGTGCAATATTTAGTTTTTTATGTGTTATTTCTTACATGTATACGCTGATTCGGTGAGCGGGTTTATTGGCAAGTGCATCAGTGATGTTGTACCCACAGCGTCTATTAAACCAGAATCCGTGGATTGAAGGCAGCATTCACACAAAACTGAAAGCGCGAACCACTGCTTTTAATCAGGGCAAGGTGACCGGAAACATGACTGAATACAAACAGTGTAGCTATTCCCTCCGCAAGGCAATCAAACAAGCTAAGCATCAGTATAGAGACAAAGTAGAGTCACAATTCAACGGCTCAGACACGAGAGGTATGTGGCAGGGTCTACAGTCAATCACGGACTACAAAAGAAAAACCAGCCCCGTCGCGGACCACGATGTCTTGCTCCCAGACAGACTAAACAACTTCTTTGCTCGCTTTGAGGACAATACAGTGCCACTGACACGGCCCGCTACCAAAACCTGCGGGCTCTCCTTCACTGCAGCCAACATGAGTAAAACATTTAAACGTCCTCAGAGCATGCGCAGACCAGCTGGCTGGTGTGTTTACGGACATATTTAATCAATCCTTATCCCAGTCTGCTGTTCCCACGTGCTTCAAGAGGGCCACCATTGTTCCTGTTCCCAAGAAAGCTAAGGTAACTGAGCTAAATGACTACCGCCCCATAGCACTCACTTCCGTCATCATGAAGTGCTTTGAGAGACTAGTCAAGGACCATATCACCTCCACCCTACCTGACACCCTAGACCCACTCCAATTTGCTTACCGCCCCAATAGGTCCACAGACGACGCAATCGCAATCACACTGCACACTGCCCTAACCCATCTGGACAAAGGAATACCTATGTAAGAATGCTGTTCATCAACTACAGCTCAGCATTTAACACCATAGTACCCTCCAAACTCGTCATCAAGCTCGAGACCCTGGGTCTCGACCCCGCCCTGTACAACTGGGTCCTGGACTTCCTGACGGGCCGCCCCCAGGTGGTGAGGGTAGGTAACAACATCTCCACCCCACAATTCCTCAACACTGGGGCCCCACAAGGGTGCGGTCTCAGCCCTCTCCTGTACTCCCTGTTCACCCACGACTGCGTGGCCAAGCACGCTTCCAACTCAATCATCAAGTTTGCAGACGACTCTACAGTGGTAGGCTTGATTACCAACAACAACGTGACGAACTACAGGGAGGAGGTGAGGGCCCTCGGAGTGTGGTGTCAGGAAAATAACCTCACACTCAATGTCAACAAAACAAAGGAGATGATCGTGGACTTCAGGAAATAGCAGAAGGAGCACCCCCCTATCCACATTGACGGGACAGTAGTGGAGAGGGTGGAAAGTTTTAAGTTCCTCGGCGTACACATCACAGACAAACTGAAATGGTCCACCCACACAGACAGCGTGGTGAAGAAGGCGCAGCAGCGCCTCTTCAACCTCAGGAGGCTGAAGAAATTTTGCTTGTCACCAAAAACACTCACAAACTTTTACAGATGCACAATCGAGAGTATCCTGTCGGGCTGTATCACCGCCTGGTATGGCAACTGCTCCGCCCATAACCGTAAGGCTCTCCAGAGGGTAGTGAGGTCTGCAGAACGCATCACTGGGGGCAAACTACCTGTTCTTGTTACTTACAACCTCATGCTAATCGCATTAGCCTACGTTAGCTCAACTGTCTCGCTAGGGGACCCATCGATCCTGTAAATAATTGGTGTAATAAGACGAATAAAGACTGAAAATGTGTGTTACTGTGAGGAAAATGCTAAAAGATGTCCCAGTATATGTATTTAGTAAATTATTACCAGAGCGTCTGCTAAATTACTAAAATGTAAATGTAATACTGGTAGAAATATGACAAAATGCCAAAAAATAAGGTCTGAAGTTAAGATGGGCTTAGGTGATCATCTCATCTTCTATGAGATAATATCAGTCATTTAACATGACCTTTATCAATTATGAAGCTAATATGTGCTTAATGTGCGTAAATGCTTTTTAAAAAATCATGAAATGAGACGTTAGCTGATGAAGATTATCTCATACAGTTGAAGTGGGAAGTTTACATACACTTAGGTTGGAGTCATTAAAACTCGTTTTTCAACCACTCCACAAATGTCTTGTTAACAAACTATAGTTTTGGCAAGTCAGTTAGGACATCTACTTTGTGCATGACACAAGTAATTTTTCCAACAATTGTTTACAGACATATTATTTCACTTATAATTCACTGTATCACATTACAGTGTGTCAGAAGTTTACATACACTAAATTGACTGTGCCTTTAAACAGCTTGGAAAATTCCAGAAAATTATGTCATGGCTTTAGAAGCTGCTGATAGGCTAATTGACATAATTTGAGTCCATTGGAGGTGTACCTATGGATGTATTTCAAGGCCTACCTTCAAACCCAGTGCCTCATTGCTTGACATCATGGGAAAATCTAAATAAATTAGCCAAGACCTCAGAAATGTTTAGACCTCCACAAGTCTGGTTCATCCTTGGGAGCAATTTCCAAATACCTGAAGGTATCTTGTTCATCTGTATAAACAACAGTAAGGAAGAAATGTGTGTGTGTGGCTGCACAGCCCAAAAAAACACATGCCCAAAACGAACAAAAACGTCAAAAAATGTCATCATAATATACAGTTTAAGTCAGAAGTTTACATACACTTAGGTTGGGGTCATTAAAACTCATTTTTCAATCACTCCACAAATGTCTAGTTAACAAACTATAGTTTTGGCAAGTTGGTTAGGACATCTACTTTTTGCATGACACAAGTAATGTTTCCAACAATTGTTTACAGACAGATTATTTCACTTATAATTCACTGTATCACAATTCCAGTGGGTCAGAAGTTTACATACACTAAGTTGACTGTGCCTTTAAACAGCTTGGAAAATTCCATAAAATTATGTCATGGCTTTAGAAGCTTCTGATAGGCTAATTGACATAATTTGAGTCATTTGAAGGTGCACCTGTGGATGTATTTCAAGGCCTTACCATCAAACTCAGTGCCTCTTTGCTTGACATCATGGGAAAATCAAAAGAAATCAGCCAAGACCTCCACAAGTCTGGTTCATCCTTGGGAGCAATTTCCAAACGCCTGAAGGTACCACGTTCATCTGTACAAACAATAGTATGCAAGTATAAACACCATGGGACCACGCAGCCATCATACAGCTCAGGAAGGAGACACATTCTGTCTCCTAGATATGAACGTACTTTGGTGCGAAAAGTGCAAATCAATCCCAGAACAACGGCAAAGTACCTTGTGAAGATGCTGGAGGAAACAGGTACAAAAGTATCTATATCCACAGTTAAACGAGTCCTATATCGACATAACCTGAAAGGCCGCTCAGCAAGGAAAAAGCCACTGCTCCAAAACCGCCATAAAAATGCCAGACTACGGTTTGCAACTGCACATGGGGACAAAGATCGTACTTTTTGGAGAAATGTCCTCTGGTCTGATGAAACAAAAATAGAACTGTTTGGCCATAACGACCATTGTTATGTTTGGAGGAAAAAGGGGGAGGCTTGCAAGCTGAAGAACACCATTCCAAACGTGAAGCACGGGGGTGGCAGCATCATGTTGTGGGGGTGCTTTGCTGCAGGAGGGACTGGTGCACTTCACAAAATAGATGGCATCATGAGGCTGGAAAATTATGTGGATATATTGAAGCAACATCTCAAGACATCAGTTAGGATGTTAAAGCTTGGTCACAAATGGGTCTTCCAAATAGACAATGACCCCAAGCATATTTCCAAAGTTGTGGCAAAATGGCTTAAGGACAACAAAGTCAAGGTATTGGAGTGGCCATCACAAGCAAGGAGGCCTCCAAACCTGACTCATTTACACCAGCTCTGTCAGGAGGAATGGGCCAAAATTCACCCAATTTATTGTGGGACGCTTGTGGAAGGCTACCTGAAACATTTCACCCAAGTTAAACAATTTCAAGACAATGCTACCAAAAACTAATTGAGTGTATGTAAACTTCTGACCCACTGGGAATGCGATGAAAGAAACAAAAGCTGAAATAAATAATTCTCTCTACTGTTATTCTAACATTTCACATTCTTAAAATAAAGTGGTGATCGTAACTGACCTAAGACAGGGAATTTTTCTAGGATTAAATGTCAGGAATTGTGAAAAACTGAGTTTAAATGTATTGGCTAAGGTGTATATAAACTGTAGAACAAAACTTAGTTTTTATTTTGTATTTACCAAATAAGTCATTTTCGGCAATAATAATAAAAAATTATACAAAAACGCCATTTATTACCCTATAGGCTCTCGAATGAACCATGGCGTAGTTAGTGCCTGCTGCCCTGGGATTGGCTCCGGCTCCATTGGTTGGTCCCAGCCCTCTCTGGGTGAGTTTAGTAGCACCCCCTGGTGGCCACGGGCAGGGGACGGGCCCTCTCTCCGACGGTCAGCCCCTCCTCCCTGGGTTTGTACCATCCCTCTCTGGCTGTCTCCCCCCTCTCTTCCTGGTGAAGAGAGCAGGGTGGATGTAGTGGCGCCGCCTGGGTGTTGAGGGCAGGAGGTTGGCCCCCCTCTCCGGGGTACACCCCCTGGGGCGGCCCCAGCCCTCTCTGGCCATATCACCCATCTCCCATATCACCCATCTCCCCCCCCCACCTCCTCCTTCCCTCTTTCACTGTAAGGTCTACTACACCTGTTGTATTCGGCGCATGTGATAAATACACTTTGATTTGATCTTATTTTCGTGGCCAGATTTTGGGCGGATTAAAACCTCTCACTTTGCCTCTTGCTCTCTGCAATCACGCATGTGCATCAGAATTCCACGTCTTCAAGATTCTATCAAAAGCTTCCGAAAGCGACGTGGCTTTTCTTAGCTACGTCGGTGCCTAGCTACTTCATCTATTTATTCTCAGAGATATTCGTTTGGACACGTTGATATAGTAACATAGCTAGGTAAGAAACTACATTTTAAAGAATTATTCTAGTTTAGTAGCCAAACTGTTATAATGGTATATACCTACGCCTTCATTCATTGTGGCGCCTGACTACTGTAGCTAGCTAGATTGTTTGCTGGTAAATAAACAAACAATCTTGAGGCGTTCAGTGCAACGTTGACGTTGAAATTAGAAAGCAATGTCTGTCTTGGTTACTCAACCTAGTGTTTCGTTGTGAAATCTTCTTAGTCTATGGTTGCCATCGACACCAGTTAACTAGCTAATGTAGCTAACTAGCTAGTTAACGTTAGCTACAGTATCAGGTTTATTCGTGCACCCACACAGAAAATGGACCAAAACCTCAGCTAACACATTATAGGCCAGGCCTAAATGTTTAAGAATTTATGGACAGACCCGTAACTGAACCCTTACTATACATAAGACATTGTGAGGGATGAAGAGATGTGTAGCTAGTGACACTTTGATGGACCTAGCTAGCTAACCCTAGTCTGTCGGACTTGTTTGCTCCCCAGCCGAACCATCATGGACCAGGTTATGCAGTTCGTCGAGCCCAGCCGGCAGTTCGTCAAGGACTCAATAAGGCTCGTTAAGAGGTGCACAAAACCAGACAGGAAAGGTATGGTTATCAGTCACTGAGCTTTTTCTGTGTTTAGGTTACACGATCTGCTATCCTGTTTTAGGATCTTGTCTTTTCTCAGTTCACTGTCTGCTGAGTGAGTTTACACTCTCAAGCATAAAATCATTGCACAGTAGATTGTCAAAAGGGTTACTTGGGTAGCAAGTTAACTGACTGCAACCTTGCATAGCTGAGCAGCTACAGAGCATCATTAGTAGATGGATACCACTGATGATGAATCACTGATTGAATCTTGTGTTGACTTTATATGACCACAATCACATCTTCAGATATAACCAATCTCTTTTAGCATGACATTAAGTGAATGGAGCAGGCCTGTTTCTATTTTAAACCCCTTGATGTAAAAAAAAACAACACATTGATCAAGAAGACTTGTGAAGCTCTGACTGGTTTTTCTGCCGTTGTCTGTTAAAGATTCTAATTGTACCATCTCTTCTGATCATTTATAGAATTCCAGAAGATCGCCATGGCAACAGCGATTGGGTTTGCCATCATGGGCTTCATTGGGTTCTTTGTCAAGCTCATCCACATCCCCATCAACAACATCATTGTGTAAGTAGGACCACACGACACACACCAGGAGTCAGACAGTAGGCAGTACTTTATGTACATTATTGGGAGAAAACACTTAAGTCCATTTGGCTTTGTTTGGTTAGCTAAGGTGCACTAGTGTTACCAAACTGCAAGCATCCAAAATGTGTAATGTAATCAAGGTATGATGTGCATAGATGCATGTAGTAATGCCTTGGAAGATAGGTCTGCATTAATATCAAACATACTGCTGTTTTCCAGCACTTTGATTTGATTGAATGACTACACATGCCCTATTTCAAATCATAAGGAATAGTGGAGGACTGTAGACTTTTGGGTGAGAAACTTAATTAGCCTATGTGGCCCTGTTCATGTGTTCTTCTCTCTCAGGGGCGGCTGAACCTCTGGAGGTGTGATACAACTACAGAACTACAATACCCGGTGACCTGAGACAGTGGGGCGACATGGAATAGTGGTGGGGGGTGAAGGGATGTGATTTGTTTTTACATTGTGTGCTATGTTTATTTGGCTGTGTTAATAAATTAAAGAAAAAGCTGCGCGTGACGATGATGGTGATTATTATTATGTATGAGATGTATATTGTGTGTACATCACAGGAGGCTGCTGAGGGGAGGGTGGCTCATAATGTCTAGAATGGAGTGGTATTAAACACATGGAAACAATGTTTGATGTGTTGGATACCATTCAATTTATTCTGTTCCAGTCACTACTATGAGTGCATCCTCCCCCATTTAAGGTGCTGGGTTCCAAACCGTAGACTTGCACCCTACAATCCACCATTGAGAGTATGCCCCCCGTGCTGGCAGAGGGTGGAGCACCCTGGTCGATTATGTAATTTCTTGTCCCTGCAGATGCCCATGCTCCAGAGCAACGGCTGGTCTGTAGTCACGGTTACAGGCTTCCTCTGGTCTCCCTGGCTGACGGGCTCGTAGGTGTTGGACGTGCTCACCAGCCTCCCGAACTGCAGAACCTGGTTGTCTATAACACAGTCAGTAAGACATGCTCAGCCTGCAGAACCTACATGGCAAGGTAATAGAGGAAAGCAAGGTAATAGAGGAAAGCAAGGTAATAGAGGAAAGCACTTCAGATAATGCAGGTTTATTGCAACCACACCAGCGTTTACAAACAGACAGTCTGTCCCTGTGTAACCCCAGGGTGGTCCAGTCAGACCACACCAGCGTTTACAAACAGACAGTCTGTCCCTGTGTAACCCCAGGGTGGTCCAGTCAGACCACACCACCGTTTACAAACAGACAGTCTGTCCCTGTGTAACCCCAGGGTGGTCCAGTCAGACCACTCCATGCTGTGTATTAAAGCACTCCGCTGGGACCAGGGGAACGGTGGTGGGAGGGTAATCTGGGGCCAGAGAGCGTTCACACACACAAAGACTAGCCTTGTGCATAAGAGAACTGGAAACTGGTATGCCTCAAAGCCAACCCTCTGGTCCGGACAGGAGAGACTTCCACCATAGAGCTAGCTGCATTCAGTTGAGGATTTTCAGGTTCTCTTCATGTGTCCATTGGTATTAATAAAATAATATTCTTCACTACATAAGTGTAGACTTCATTACAATCGAAAGATGACAGGGGGGTGACACATCAAAACAAAGTGAGAGGACTGTAGCTAGGGTGATGATATCGGTCTTGAAGGTTACTGAAGACGTCAATAGATGAGGTGGTCCTGAGACTAGGTCGACAGTGACCTCGTTTGGCAGTGAGAGGACTGTAGCTAGGGTGATGATATCGGTCTTGAAGGTTACTGAAGACGTCAATAGATGAGGTGGTCCTTAGATTAGGTCGACAGTGACCTCGTTTGGCAAAATCGGGTATTGCCAGATGTTGCGTTTCTCCTTCCATCAGAACTCAAAGAATGTTCTACTTAGCTTATTGTCATGTCGTCTATTTAATATGAAGGATATGTTTAGCATCTGTGTGCACCTCAAGGGTTGATGTAAAAATGGGTTATACATGGACTGTCTGGATTATGACATTGTGTAACATTGTCTTGTGATTTTAATAACCACACCTCACATTCCCTTGGGGACAAAGTTATTCTACCATATAACCCCATTCTACTGGCAGACAGGCTAAAACCGCCTCCTATTCTACTACGTCAACACTAACATCTCAGATTTACTTTGTTTGAAAAGTCTACTGGGACAGGAGAACAAAACATATGTAGAATATTAAATTAGGTTATTGAATGTGTATTAAAAAAAAAATAGTCCACCATAATCACGTTTCCTGGATGGTACTAAACAAACAACGAGAACAAATCAAATGGTCAGGTGGCTGAATGCACATCAGCCTGACAAAACGCCATCCTGCTTCAAAAAACAGAACATCCACAGTGTTACACTGTGTTTTGTGTGCGTGTTGTAAACATCCATGATGTTACTGTGTTTTGTGTGCGTGTTGTAAACATCCATGATGTTACTGTGTTTTGTGTGCGTGTTGTAAACATCCATGATGTTACTGTGTTTTGTGTGCGTGTTGTAAACATCCATGATGTTACTGTGTTTTGTGTGCGTGTTGTAAACATCCATGATGTTACTGTGTTTTGTGTGCGTGTTGTAAACATCCTCGATGTTACTGTGGTTTGTATGTGAAAACAGGCCTGAAAAGAATGAAAGGAAGTAATTGGCCATAGAGGACATTGAGGCAGAGGCATACCATATGTTGTGTGAATGATGTGAGTCCTCCAAACCGTACCTCTGCAGAACCTATGCTGAAGACACTAGTTGTAGTTAATTTAACCACTAGGGGCAGTACTGCACTGTGGAAAGAGGAACAGTGGATTGCTGGGGGAAGATATTTTTTAGATACACAGGCACGCACGTACACAGGCACGCACGTACACAGCCCATCGAACATGTAATGGGCAGCCCTATCAATGCCTAGCACTACATGACCAAATGTATGTGGACACCTGCTTGTCGAACATCTCATTCCCAAATCATAGGTATGAATATGGAGTTGGTCCCCCCTTTGCTGCTATAACAGCCTCCACTAGATGTTGGAACATTGCTGCGTGGACTTGCTTCCATTCAGCCATAAGAGCATTTGTTAGGTCGAGCACTGATGTTGGGCGATTCATCCTAAAGGTGTTAGATGGGGTTGAGGACAGGGCTCTGTGCAGGCCAGTCAAGTTCTTCCACACCGATCTCGACAAACCATTTCTGTATGGACCTCGCTTTGTGCATCGGGGCATTGTCATGCTGAAACAGGAAAGATTGTCATTGTATGCTGTAGCATTAAGATTTCCCTTCACTGGAACTAAGGAGCCTAAACTGAGTAATGAAAAACAGCCCCAGACCATTATTCCTCCTCCAAACTTTACAGTTGGCACTATGCATTCGGTCAGGTAGCATTCTCCTGGTATTCACCAAACCCAGATTCGTCGTCAGACTGCCAGATGGTGACGCGTGATTAATCACTCCAGAGAATGCGTTTACACTGTTCTAGAGTCCAATGACGGCAAGCTTTACATCACTCCAGCCAACGCTTGGCATTGAGCTGCTCGGCCATCGAAACCCATTTCATGAAGCTCCCAACGAACAGTTATTGTGCTGACTTTGCTTCCAGAGGCAGTTTGGAACTCCCTAGTGAATGTTACAGAACATTTTTTACGCGCTTCAGCACTCGGCGGTCCCGTTCTGTGAGCAGCCACTTCAGCTGAGCCGTTGTTGCTCCTAGATGTTTCCACTTCACAATAACAGCACTTAGTTGACCGGGGCAGATCTAGCAGGGCAGAAACGTGACAAACTGACTTGTTGGAAAGGTGGCATCCTATGAAGGTGCCACATTGAAAGTCACTGAGATCTTCAGTCATGCCATTCTAATGTTTGGCTATGGAGATTTCATGGCTGTGTGCTTGATTTTATACACTTGTCAGCAACGGGTTTGGCTGAAATAGCCGAATCCACTCATTTGAAGGGGTGTCCACATACTTTTGTGTATATATAGTGTAGGTTGGGGCTAATTAAGCTAGCTCAAGTCACAGCTCCACGCCTGATAAGATTTTAAACAGGAGGGGGGAGAGAGCAGGAGACACGGTTCCATTTCAGCCGAAACGCCATTCCGCTAGAGCCACCCCCCAAAGACTATTTGGAGTCATCACCCCCCCCTCTCTCCTCCTCACCTCTCTCTCCAGAGTAATTTGTAGTGTAAATATGGGTATTTAAAGCGGTCACCTTCTCTGGTCTCAGGGCTGAAAAGGCAATTACAGCCAGCAAACAGCTTCATTGTTATCAGTGAAGGTGCGGCGCTCATTCCGGTCCCTGGAGCAACACTAGCTGCCATCGATCGTTATCAGGGCTGAGGAGAGGATTACTAATGAAGCTATCCTGAGGCTCCGTAGTCTGTTTGTGTGGGTAATTGAGGATGGTAACTCTCCCTGTGTGTGTGTGTGTGTGTGTGTGTGTGTGTGTGTGTGTGTGTGTGTGTGTGTGTGTGTGTGTGTGTGTGTGTGTGTGTGTGTGTGTGTGTGTGTGTGTGTGTGTGTGTGTGTGTGTGTGTGTGTGTGTGTGTGTGTGTGTGTGTGTGTGTGTGTGTGTGTGTGGTTCTTCACATCAGGTATCTTTCTGTTCATTTCCTCTCCCAGCATGACTCTCTGTATAGCTCAGATCTAAAAAGGACATAAAACTGTACAACAGCAGTTTCCCTCCCTTCCTCTCATCTTGACACAGCACGGCTGGAGAATACTTTGAGGATACTTCACCTCCCTCTTATTTTTTCTCTTTCTTCAGACCTTGAGCAGGAGATGGAATGAGAGAGAGAGCGAGACTATGCCAAGGTCAGACGGTGAGATAGTTCAGCAACATCTGATTTAGTCCAGGAGAAAACAGAAAAAAATGCTCTCTCCCCCTCCCTCCCTCTTTTCCTGCAGAGAATAAACCCAGACAGTCATTAGTACATACTGCAGCTTTAGATACAATACAAATAATTCACCTGTGTGTGCAAGAGAGAGAAAGAAAAAGTACATAATAACATATCCATTTCTCTTAAATATAAAAAGACAGCAAGGAGACAGAAAGCAAAGAAGAGGTGAGAGAAGGAGAATTAGAGAAATGTCCTGCTTGACTTCAGCAGTTAGGAGGACATGTTTATACCTTTCTGAACAGGGCTGACACGTCTAGACGGATGAAGAACTACACTGTTCTATTATTACTACTGTCTGATGTTACTTACACTTACACCTCTCTCTCTCTTGCTAGGTGTGTGTACATGTTTATACCTTTCTGAACAGGGCTGACACGTCTAGACGGATGAAGAACTACACTGTTCTATTATTACTACTGTCTGATGTTACTTACACTTACACCTCTCTCTCTCTTGCTAGGTGTGTGTACATGCGTATCTGGAGGCGAAGAAACGCACACCTGTTTAGGCGAGGTGCTGGCTAGCGGAGTAGAGCACTTGAAAAACAAAAGGAGAGCTGCACACTCTAGGAGCTCAGATGCAACAATTTAATAACCAACGTTTCGACAGACAAGCTGTCTTCATCAAGGTGAATTTAGTCAGGTCGCCCAAAAAGTTACATATTTTAGCTTTAACCAATCCAAACACACACTGGCTCTGACGCTCGTCGGATGTGGCCGGGCTTGCAAACCATTACAAACTACAAAGGGAAGCACAGCCGAGAGCTGCCCAGTGACACGAGCCTACTAGACGAGCTAAACTACTTCTATGCTCGCTTCGAGGAAAATAACACTGAAACATGCATGAGAGCACCAGCTGTTCCGGATGACTGTGTGATCACGCTCTCCGCAGCCGATGTGAGTAAAACCTTTAAACAGGTCAACATTCTCAAGGCCGCAGGGCCAGATGGATTACGAGGATATGTACTGCAAGCATGCACTGACCAACTGGCAAGTGTCTTCACATACATTTTCAACCTCTCCCTGTCCGAGTTTGTAATACCAACATGTTTTAAGCAGACTAACATAGTGTTATTGGGCACAGGGACTAAGAACACTAAAGTACTGCCCTATCAGATCCATAGATGATGCAATCTCTATTGCACACTGCCCTTTCCCACCTGGACAATAGGAACACCTATATGAGAATGCTATTCATTGACTACAGCTCAGCGTTCAACACCATATTGCCCTCAAAACCCATCAATAAGCTAAGGTCCCTGGGACTAAACACTTCCCTCTGCAACTAGATCCTGGACTTCCTGACGGGCCGCCCCCAGGTGGTAAGGGTAGGTAACAACACATCCGCCACGCTGATCCTCAACACAGGGGCCCCTCAGGGGTGCGTGCTCAGTCCCCTCCTGTACTCCCTGTTCACTCATGACTGCACGGCCAGGCATGACTCTAAAACCATCATTACGTTTGCCGATGACACAACAGTGGTAGGCCTGATCACCGACAACGACGAGACAACCTATAGGGAGGAGGTCAGAGACCTGGCCGTGTGGTGCCAGGACAACAACCTCTCCCTCAACGTGATGAAGACAAAGGAAATGATTGTGGACTACAGGAAAAAGAGGAACAAGCATGCCCCCATTCTCAACGACGAGGCTGTAGTGGAGCAGGTTGAGAGCTTCAAGTTCCTTGGTGTCCACATCACCAACAAACTAACATGGTCCAAGCACACCAAGACAGTCGTGAAGAGGGCACGACAAAACCTATTCCCCCCTCAGCAGACTGAAAAGATTTGGTATGGGTCGTCAGATCCTCAAAAGGTTCTACAGCTGCACCATTGAGAGCATCCTGACTGATTGCATCACTGCCTGGTACGGCAACTGCTCGGCCACCGACCGGCCCAGGACATCACTGAGGTCAAGCTTCCTGCCATCCAGGACTTCTATACCAGGCGGTGTCAGAGGAAGGCCCTACAAATTGTCAAAGACTCCAGCCACCCTAGTCATAGACTGTTCTCTCTGCTACCACATGGTAAGCGGACCCGGAGCACCAAGTCTAGGTCCAAGAGGCTTCTAAACAGCTTCTACCCCCAAACCATGAGACTCGTGAACATCTAATCGAATGGCTACTCAGACTATTTGCATTACACCGCTGCCACTCTGTTATTACCTATGCATAGTCACTTTAATAATTCTACCCCCTTTTTACACTGCTGCTACTCTCTGTTATTACCTATGAATAGTCACTTTAATAATTCTACCCCCTTTTTACACTGCTGCTACTCTCTGTTATTACCTATGCATAGTCACTTTAATAATTCTACCCCCTTTTTACACTGCTGCTACTCTCTGTTTATCTATGCATAGTCACTTTAATAATTCTACCCCCTTTTTACACTGCTGCTACTCTCTGTTTATCTATGCATAGTCACTTTAACTCTACCTACATGTACATTTTACCTCAATTACTTTGACTAACCGGTGCCCCCGCACATTGACTCTGTACCGGTAGCCCCTGTTTATAGTCTCGCTATTGTTATTTTACTGCTGCTCTTTAACTACTTGTTTTTTTTGTGTGTTTTTTTAAGGGGTGGATCAGCTTAATATTGCGGAAATAATGTTGCTTCCAATGTAATTGTCTGCATCATTTCCAAACCCCCATATTTTTTGGGTTAATATATCCATACACGCATGCATACATATACACATATATACATACACATACCTATATAGACATACATACTTTTTTAAAGAATATACCTTTATTATTATTCCCCGCAAACCCTACCACCGATCCCCCAATTGGAGTAAACTAATAAACACTTCTGCTTTTACCTTCAATTTATACATCTTATACACATTTTACAGACACAGTCTACTTTACAATAGTTCTCTCTTGTTTGTTCTTAGTCCTTCCTCTATTTCTGATGTCCATCCAGTTTGATTTCTATTTGTAACTGTGCTATTTCACAAAAGTTCCGAACCTATATACATTTTACAGATCCCAGATGCTTTACATTGTTTATCTTGTTATTAGTCCCACCCTTCAGCTCCATTCAACCCCTCCCATCTATCTCTCAACATCATCCATTTTGGATTTCTATTTGCCATATATTTTTCAACTGTGCTGTGATGCTTCACAAAATAATTAAACCTTCCTATTCTCATAGCTTCGACAGATTGTAAATTAAAAATAAACATTTTTGCTAAAATAATTATTATATTATTGACTGATTGACTATGGCTTTTCAAATCACCCAGTATTGCTATCTGTAGCATTAGTTCTAGGCAAATGTTGCAATTCTTCAGCCATTCCTGGACCTGTGACCAAAAACGAGCTACATATGGACAATATCAAAATAAATGATCTAATGACTATGCCTCCTCACAGCAGAATCTGCAGAGCTGGGAAGATTGTATCCCCCATATATATAACATTCTATTAGTTGCAAGAATTTTGTACAGTAATTTAAATTGAAAAATTTGAAGTTTTGAATCCGGCGTTGTTTTGCGAATCAATTCATAAACCATGTGCCATGGAATGGGTACATCGAAAATCTCTTCCCAACTATTTTGCAATTTATATGTCACAGCTGTCAGTTTGTTGGTCCTTAAATTAAATTGGTATATGTTTTTATTTATCACACTTTTCTTTAACCATTTATGTTCTTTAATACAGGGCCAACATACAAGTTCCTTACTTTTTTCCCCTTCTACTTGCCTCTTCCATTTTTGTGGTAATGCTGCAATGTATTGGTTGTAATTTTGGGTAGTGCAGACATTTCCATATGTCTGTGTTAGCTGCATGTGTGACATAACTCCACCAGTCCTATTTATGATATCATTCACAAAAATTATACCTTTTTTAAACATTTCTTTGATAAATACCGTTTTTTTTATCAATTAGTATATTTGAATTTAACCACAATATTTGTTGTACTATTTGTTCCGTCCTTTCAGGGGGATTAAACTGAAATTGCAACCAACTTTTTCTAAGGCGTGTTTAAAAAATAAAGATATTTTGGAGATTATTTTCTTTTCAAACAACCGAAAGTGAGCAGGTGTAATCTGAATTAAGGGAAAAAGGCCCTTCTTGAACATAGGATGAGACATTCTTACCAATTGACTAGAGAACTAGTTTGGATTTAAGTATAACTTTTGTATGACTGATGCCTTTAGTGTGAGGTCTAATGCTTTATTATTTAATAATTTCTGCCCTCCGAATTCATATTCGTTATATAAATAGGCACTTTTAATTTTATCTGGCTTGCCGTTGCAAATAAAATGTAATATTTTTTGTTCATATAATTTAAAAAGCAGGTTAGCAAATAGGTAAACTGTGATATGACTAGAGTTAATCAGGGTGATTTTTCCACAAATAGACAGGTATCTTCCTTTCCATGGTAGCAAGATCTTATCTATTTTTGCTAACTTTGTATAAAAAAAATTATTGGAGTGAGATAATTTCTTTCCTTAGGTATTTGTATACCGAGTATGTCCACATCTCCGTCAGACCATTTAATTGGTCAACTACATGGTAATGTAAAATGTGAATTTTTTTGTGATCCAATACGTAATATGGTACATTTATCATAATTTGGTTTTAATCCAGAGAGGATAGCAAAAGTATCTAGATCATCTAAGAGGCCGTGGAGAGACTCTAATTGTGGTTTTAAAAGAAAACATAAATCATCAGCGTACAATGACACCTTAGTTTTTAAGCCACTGATTTCTAATCCTTTAATATTATTGTTTGATCTAATCTTAACAGCTAACATTTCGATGGCAATAATAAATAGATATGCCGATAGTGGACAACCTTGTTTTACTCCTCTAGATAGTTTAAAACTTTCTGAGATGTAGCCATTATTTACTATTTTACACCTAGGGTTACTATACATAACTTTAACCCATTTTATAAGAGATTCCCCAAAATTGAAATATTCTAGGCATTTATATATAAACTCCTGTCGTACTTTATCAAAAGCCTTTTCAAAATCAGCTATGAATACCAGGC
Organism: Salvelinus alpinus; assembly: GCF_045679555.1. NCBI lineage: Eukaryota > Metazoa > Chordata > Actinopteri > Salmoniformes > Salmonidae > Salvelinus > Salvelinus alpinus. Next base: position 16,584,645 of record NC_092095.1, read on the forward strand.
CTGGTGTCCCCGATATTTCATAGTGTTCTATTGTTTCCAGTACTTGTCTTATATTATCTCCAATGTATCATCCATGTAAAAAACCTGTCTGATTAGGATTAATAATATCCGACAATACTTTTTTAATTCTATGCACCAAGCATTTTGCTAGGATTTTTGCATCACAACACTGAAGTGTAAGAGGTCTCAAATGTTTTAAATGGACTGGATCTTTATATATACCACTTGGGTCCTGTTTCAGTAATAATGATATCAGACCTTCTTGTTGCGTGTCTGATAAGCTACCATTTATATAGGAGTGGTTAAAACAAGCTAATAATGGTCCTTTGAGTATATCAAAAAAGGTTTGGTATACTTCCACTGGTATGCCATCCAGCCCTGGAGTTTTCCCATCCTTAAAGGCCCCAATTGCATCAAGCAGTTCCTCCTCTGTAATTTGGCCTTCACATGAGTCTTTCTGTACAGATGTTAATTTTACATTATTATTAGGGAAATAATCCATACAATTAGTTTAAATTAGTTTCAGTTAGTGGAGATGGAGGAGCCATCTCCATTCTTAAAGTACTTTACTTCCTCTTTCAAAATATAATTTGGTGAATGATGCGTGATTTGTAACAAGTTAATACATTTTTTTGGTCGCATTTCTATATTGAAGATTGAAAAAGAATTTGGTGCATTTTTCCCCATATTCCATCCAGTTCGCTTTATTTTAATAATATATTACACTGGATCTTTCTTGAATAAGTTCCTCCATTTATTTTGTTTTTCCTCTAACTTATTCGGTGCCTCTATGGTACCGTTTTTATTGCTATCTAACTGTACTGTTAGTCCTTTAATTTCCTTTGTTAATATGGACTCTTTTGATCTAAATTGCTTTTGTTTTATAGATGAGTACTGAATTGCATTGCCTCTAAAGGCACATTTAAAAGTGTCCCATACAATAAGGGGATCTGCTGTACCTATGTTATGTCTGAAAAAGTCAGTTATAAATTCTTCTGTCCTAGTTCTAAACAATTTATCATCTAGTAGGCTTTGATTAAATTTCTAATATCCTCGGCCGCGTGGAAATTCTGTAAGAGTAATATATATGCCAATTATGTGATGATCCGACCGCATTCTGTCCCCTATCAACACTTTTTAAACTTTTGGTGCAGAGAGAATGGTGTAAGAAAGTAATCAAGACGACTAGCTTGATTAAGCCTCCGCCATGTATATCTCACTAGGTCAGGGTATTTAAGTCTCCATATATCCACTAATTCCAATATATCCATGACATTCATGATTTCCTTAAGTGCCCGAGGGTGATAGTTTGTAGTGTGATTTCCTTTCCGGTCCATAGAGGTATTTAAGACCGTATTAAAATCTTCCACCATAATAATAGAGTCTACTGTTGCTTGTAGAGTTGATAAATTCTTATATATATTTTCAAAGAAGCTTGGATCATCATTATTCAGAACGTATAGGTTAATAAGCCATGTCTGTTTATTGTCCAATAACATATTTAAAATAATCCATCTACCTTGAGGATCTGTTTGGACAATTTGCACATTTGGATCAAAATTATTGTTAATTAAAACCATCACCCCTTTTGAATTTCTTTGCCCATGGGAGAAATATATTTCGCCCCCCCCAGTTATTTTTCCACAAAACTTCATCTAAAACTGTTGAATGGGTTTCCTGTAAACAATAGATATTATATTCCTTCTCTTTTAGCCAGGTAAATACTGATCGTCTTTTCTTATTATCTGCTAGGCCATTACAACTATAACTGGCTATACTTATTTCACCACTTACCATAATGAGACACAACTTTCAATTATTTTTATCAAAATATATGTTTGTAAACGTACCATTAAAAAGTAACATGATGATTGAGTGTCTATATAGCTGTACCATGATATTTGCATTTCTACTAAGTAAAACTCCAACTGGTCCCTACTATTCCACCCGCTAAAAGCCCTCCTCGTCCCGAGTTGGGTTGTCATCCCAATGCCCGGCAGACCACCCTCGACCCCCTGTATCCCATAGCCCATAACCGACTGGGATCCATCCTTTGAAAAGAGCACACAGTGCCATTTACCGAATTGAAGTAGATCAACTGCCAAATGCATTTCCATCGCCCTCACCTCGATTTGTATTATATATAGCTGTGGATCATCCTCTATTGTCCCTAACATCTTTACTCCTTCGCAACAGTTGTGGGATACACACATACACCCACACACACTCAACCCTTACCCCCACACAACCATAAGCTCACTTACTCAACAATTGCACCAACCCAGAGCCCAACTCAAGATAGGTCTTGATTTACAAATGCACTTGCAGTTTCTTTAACTACTTGTTACTTTTATTTCTTATTCTTATTTTTTGAACTGCATTGTTGGTTAGGGGCTTGTAATTAAGCATTTCACTGTAAGGTCTTTTATTCGGCACATGTGACTAATAACTTTTATTTTATTTGACACTTCAGTAAGAACATTTACAGCTTCAACTAATCCTCCAAACACATTAGCACCCTGCATTAGCTCCTCCTGACCTCTTACTGAGCCTCACACACACAACTTTCTCTCTCCCCAGATCCTGTCTTCCTCTTTCCAAAACTCAGGAGATCCACTGTGTGATGTCATTAATTACAACACAAGTGAGATTGTTTTCTAGTATTCACATTTCACACACAAACTGAAATGGTCGATGACATCACATAGCTCTGCCACATACGCTACTGTACCTTGTTGAACATTCATTCTCTATAAAACTGCAGCTCCTACATTGCCCTCCATTAACTTAATGTGATCCTTTTGGAGGGGTTGAAGCTTTGCTCAACAGAGCCATTAAAGTTAACGGGGGTCAGAGTCTACTCTTTTTAAGCTTCTACCCAGCGGCCATTTTGGGGCTCTTGCCATGTTTTGAATGCCAAATGGCTACCCAGACTATTTTCATTGCCCCCCCCCCCTCTCCACACCACTGCCACTCTCTGTTGTCATCTATGCATAGTCACCCTCTCCACACCACTGCCACTCTCTGTTGTCATCTATGCATAGTCACCCTCTCCACATCACTGCCACTCTCTGTTGTCATCTATGCATAGTCACCCTCTCCACATCACTGCCACTCTCTGTTGTCATCTATGCATAGTCACCCTCTCCACACCACTGCCACTCTCTGTTATCTATGCATAGTCACTTTAATAACTCTACCTACATGTACATACTACCTCAGCTAACCGGTGCCCCCGCACATCGACTCTGTACTGGCACCCCCCTGTATATATTATTTTTTACTGCTGCTCTTTAATTTCTTGTTACTTTTATCTCTTATTCTTATCCATATTTTTTTTGAAACTGCACTGTTGGTTAGGGGCTCGTAAGTAAGCATTTCACTGTAAGGTGTTGTATTCAGCATTTCACTGTAAGGTGTTGTATTCAGCATTTCACTGTAAGGTGTTGTATTCAGCATTTCACTGTAAGGTGTTGTATTCAGCATTTCACTGTAAGGTGTTGTATTCAGCATTTCACTGTAAGGTGTTGTATTCAGCATTTCACTGTAAGGTGTTGTATTCAGCATTTCACTGTAAGGTGTTGTATTCAGCATTTCACTGTAAGGTGTTGTATTCAGCATTTCACTGTAAGGTGTTGTATTCAGCATTTCACTGTAAGGTGTTGTATTCAGCGTATGTGACTAATAACATGTTATTTTATTTGGAAAACTTTATTCATTCACAGTCACCACCCGACGCACACAATGCAGGAGCATTAAGGATGGAGGGCTGCGGCCAATGTTAGTCAGTTCTTGCCTACTGGCTGTTTGTATAGCCAATAGAACAGCAGAGGGAGAGAGGGGTGTGTTCTATAGCAGGGCTGACAAGTAAAGATAGAAGGTAACTCTTCTGCAGCCGTCATCACCATCGGAGAATGGATGGGAACAGTTAGACTTAGTGCTGAGGAGAATGGATGGGAACAGTTAGACTTAGTGCTGAGGAGAATGGATGGGAACAGTTAGACTTAGTGCTGAGGAGAATGGATGGGAACAGTTAGACTTAGTGCTGAGGAGAATGGATGGGAACAGTTAGACTTAGTGCTGAGGAGAATGGATGGGAACAGTTAGACTTAGTGCTGAGGAGAATGGATGGGAACAGTCAGACTTAGTGCTGAGGAGAATGGATGGGAACAGTTAGACTTAGTGCTGAGGAGAATGGATGGGAACAGTTAGACTTAGTGCTGAGGAGAATGGATGGGAACAGTTAGACTTAGTGCTGAGGAGAATGGATGGGAACAGTTAGACTTAGTGCTGAGGAGAATGGATGGGAACAGTTAGACTTAGTGCTGAGGAGAATGGATGGGCACAGTTAGACTTAGTGCTGAGGAGAATGGATGGGAACAGTTAGACTTAGTGCTGAGGAGAATGGATGGGAACAGTTAGACTTAGTGCTGAGGAGAATGGATGGGAACAGTTAGACTTAGTGCTGAGGAGAATGGATGGGAACAGTTAGACTTAGTGCTGAGGAGAATGGATGGGAACAGTTAGACTTAGTGCTGAGGAGAATGGATGGGAACAGTCAGACTTAGTGCTGAGGAGAATGGATGGGAACAGTCAGACTTAGTGCTGAGGAGAATGGATGGGAACAGTTAGACTTAGTGCTGAGGAGAATGGATGGGCACAGTTAGACTTAGTGCTGAGGAGAATGGATGGGAACAGTTAGACTTAGTGCTGAGGAGAATGGATGGGAACAGTTAGACTTAGTGCTGAGGAGAATGGATGGGAACAGTTAGACTTAGTGCTGAGGAGAATGGATGGGAACAGTTAGACTTAGTGCTGAGGAGAATGGATGGGAACAGTTAGACTTAGTGCTGAGGAGAATGGATGGGAACAGTTAGACTTAGTGCTGAGGAGAATGGATGGGAACAGTTAGACTTAGTGCTGAGGAGAATGGATGGGAACAGTCAGACTTAGTGCTGAGGAGAATGGATGGGAACAGTCAGACTTAGTGCTGAGGAGAATGGATGGGAACAGTCAGACTTAGTGCTGAGGAGAATGGATGGGAACAGTTAGACTTAGTGCTGAGGAGAATGGATGGGAACAGTTAGACTTAGTGCTGAGGAGAATGGATGGGAACAGTCAGACTTAGTGCTGAGGAGAATGGATGGGAACAGCCAGACTTAGTGCTGAGGAGAATGGATGGGAACAGCCAGACTTAGTGCTGAGGAGAATGGATGGGAACAGTTAGACTTAGTGCTGAGGAGAATGGATGGGAACAGTTAGACTTAGTGCTGAGGAGAATGGATGGGAACAGTTAGACTTAGTGCTGAGGAGAATGGATGGGAACAGTTAGACTTAGTGCTGAGGAGAATGGATGGGAACAGTTAGACTTAGTGCTGAGGAGAATGGATGGGAACAGTCAGACTTAGTGCTGAGGAGAATGGATGGGAACAGTTAGACTTAGTGCTGAGGAGAATGGATGGGAACAGTTAGACTTAGTGCTGAGGAGAATGGATGGGAACAGTTAGACTTAGTGCTGAGGAGAATGGATGGGAACAGCCAGACTTAGTGCTGAGGAGAATGGATGGGAACAGTTAGACTTAGTGCTGAGGAGAATGGATGGGAACAGTTAGACTTAGTGCTGAGGAGAATGGATGGGAACAGTTAGACTTAGTGCTGAGGAGAATGGATGGGAACAGTTAGACTTAGTGCTGAGGAGAATGGATGGGAACAGTTAGACTTAGTGCTGAGGAGAATGGATGGGAACAGCCAGACTTAGTGCTGAGGAGAATGGATGGGAACAGTTAGACTTAGTGCTGAGGAGAATGGATGGGAACAGCCAGACTTAGTGCTGAGGAGAATGGATGGGAACAGTTAGACTTAGTGCTGAGGAGAATGGATGGGAACAGTTAGACTTAGTGCTGAGGAGAATGCTGCCCCCCCCCCCATCTGTCAACCACAGAAAACACACTGAAATGCGTGTGCGTGTGTTTGGGGGTTGATCAACCACCGATCTGAGATGTCGAAGAACATGAAGTATTTTCTCTGATGATTAATTTATCTACCCTCCTCCTCTTCCTCCGCTGAGCTCCAGCTCTTAAACTCCCTCAGTCAACACTCAGACGACATTATTATTCAAACAGTAACCCTGCCAAACAGAACACTAAAACAAGCTAATATACCATCAGGGCTCTCCTTTAGAAAAATAAAGGATAATATCCATATATACAATATGCACAGTAAGTATGTTTAACATTATAGAATATGGTTCAAATGAGCTAACTTGTACAGTAAACTTATCATCCAGACATGGATATACAGTGGTTGAAACATTGCCACACTACAGATCTGTATGCCTTGTAGTGCAGTCCTCTCTGTGTTTCTCTCTAATGTGCAGGACTTCAAACTGAGCCAAAGCCCTGACAGTCTCTTTAGGCCAGACAGCCGCTAACAGCAACAGGTCTCTCTTTATAATACAGCATATATGATTCATTAGAATAAGTCTTTAAACAGCGATAGTCATTTATAACACACACTTTAAAATCATACGAACTCCTAATCTGTCCACTAGTTTCTCTAAAATACTGTTGCCAGGTTACTCAGTCAAACACACATTTACGGAAACATGGAGACATTTGCATATGCGCACACACACAAAAGCTGAGGGTCCAATACTTTTCTTATCTTCATCCATCCGATCCCAGGGGAAATATTCCACTGCCTTCTTTTTTAATTGTGTGATGAATTATTCATTTTATTATGCCTGGTTAATCTGAAGGAGCCTCTCACGCATAACCCCACCCTTATTATCAATTAGGTGCAGGTGGGAAAGTAACACACACGCATGCACAAACGCGCTCACGGCTGGACGCACGCACACACACATACAGGTAACAAAATAAAGGAATCACTTGAGTAAATGAGGATTACAACGAATATTGAAAGCATGTGCTTACACACAGGTGTGGTTCCTAAGTTAATTAAGTAATTAACATCCCATCATGCTTAGGGTCATGTTTAAAAATGCCAAGCTGGCCATTATTTTGGCTACCATGACTAGAAGAAAAGGTCTGTGTGAAAAGGTCTGTGACATTGAAAACGGGGTTTCAAAGGAGCATAGGGGGTTTAAATGGTGTGTGTGTGTCTCAGTCACCAGATCTCAATCCAATTGAACACTTAGTTGAAGTGTACCTATGATGAAAATTACAGGCCTCTCATCTTTTTAAGTGGGAGAACTTGCACAATTGGTGGCTGACTAAATACTTTTTTGCCCCACTGTACACATATTCACTGGCAAGGAGCCAAGAAGCAAGCTAGCATGCACACACACCATGAATGCTCCTGCCTGGATTCCCCTTGACACTGAGTTATACAACCAACCTTAACAGATTGTTGAGGTCCCCCCCACCCCCTGTACCGGTGGTACCGTGGTCTGAGCTAACTCATTAACAACACAGCTGGCCACTGGGCCTAGGACTGGGACAAACCACAGGGGGGGGGGGGGGGAACAGACAGACGGGGTGATTTTGTGAACAAAGAGGGAAAAGGGAGTTGGTGTGTGTGTGTGTACTCACCCAGGATCCATTTGAGTCCAGTGGTGTGTGTTCTGCATGGTCCTCCTATAGCTATTCGACTGCACCATCTCCCCTCCAGTGCTAGATTCACTCCCAACCTGTGTCGCCTGCCCTAAAACACACACACGGAAAGAGAGAAAAGGGAGAGCGCCATCAGAAGCAACAACATAAAACTACAAACCAGGTAGGTGTTTCTTTGTTTTCTGTAAGGTTTGACTTTGGATTGATACACACAGAAACACTCAGACACATAGGGACACAGACATTCAGACGCACACAGACACATAGGGACACTCACAGACACACAGGAACACTCACAGACACATAGGGACACTCACAGACACATAGGGACACTCACAGACACACAGGAACACTCAGACACATAGGGACACTCACAGACATAGGGACACTCACAGACACACACACAAACACATTTATCTTTCCCAGAACCGCTCACCCATAATTTTCAATTAAAAACATCACAGTTAAACCTGATGATTACAATTAGCACTTCACTGACAAAACTCACACACACAATAGGGAGGAGAGATGACGCATGAATACACACACACACGAGAAGTCAGAACAGAATGAGCTACCAGAATAACTCTGGATCTAATACTGTTATAGTGCCGGCTCGTTAGAAGCCAATTACCACCTACTGTACATAATAACACTATGAAAAGAAATCAGATCTTCTATATTCCTGTGAAATTTGAGGTGTGTATATATACAGTGGCTTGCAAAAGTATTCACCCCCTTGGCATTTTTCCTATTTTGTTGCCTTACAACCTGGAATTAAAATAGATTTTTGGGGTGTTTGTATCATTTCATTTACAGAAATGCCTACCACTTTAAAGATACAAAATATTATTTTATTGTGAAACAAATATAAGAATAAAAAACAGAACTTGAGCGTGCATAACTATTCCCCCCCCCCCAAAGTCAATACTTTGTAGAGACACCTTTTGCAGCAATTACAGCTGCTAGTCTCTTGGGATATGTCTCTTTAAGCTTGGCACATCTAGCCACTGGAATATTTGCCCATTCTTCAAGACAAAACTGCTTCTGCTCCTTCAAGTTGGATGGGTTCCCTTGGTGTACAGCAATCTTTAAGTCATACCACAGATTCTCAATTGGATTGAGGTCTGGGCTTTGACTAGGCCATTCCAAGACATTTAAATGTTTCCCCTTAAACCACTTCAGTGTTGCTTTAGCAGTATACTTAGGGTCATTGTCCTGTTGGAAGGTGAACCTCCGTCCCAGTCTCAAATCTCTGGAAGACTGAAACAGGTTTCCCTCAAGGATTTCCTTGTATTTAGCGCCATCCATCATTCCTTCAATTCTGACCAGTTTCCCTGCCGGTGAAAAACATGTTGATCTTGGGGTGATGAGAGGTGTTGGGTTTGCGCCAGACAGCGTTTTCCTTGACGGCCAAAAAGCTACATTTTAGTCTCATCTGACCAGAGTACCGTCTTCCATATGTTTGTGGAGTCTCCCACATGCCTTTTGGCGAACGCCAAACGTGTTTGCTTATTTTTTTATTTAAGCAATGTCTTTTTTTATGGCCACTCTTCCGAAAGCCCAGTTCTGTGGAGTGTACGGTTTAAAGTGGTCTTATCGACAGATACTCAAATCTCCACTGTGGAGCTTTGCTCCTTCAGGGTTATCTTTGGTCTCTTTGCTGCCTCTCTGATTAATGCCCTCCTTGCCTGGTCCGTGAGTTTTGGTGGGTGGCCCTCTCGTGGCAGGTTTGTTGGGGTGCCATATTCTTTCAATTTTTTTATAATGGATTTAATGGTGCTTCGTGGCATGTTCAACGTTTCAGATATTATTTTATAACCCAACCCTGATCTGTACTTCTCCACAACTTTGTCCCTGACCTGTTTGGAGAGCTCCTTGTTCTTCATGGTGCCCCTTGCTGTGTGGTGTTGCAGACCCTGGGGCCATTCAGAACAGCTGAATATATACTGAGATCATGTGACAGATCATGTGACACTTAGATTGCACACAGGTGGACTTTATTTAACTAATTACGTGACTTCTGAAGGTGATTGGTTGCACCAGATCTTATTTAGGGGCTTCGCAGCAAAGGGGTAAATAGATATGCACGCACCACTTTTCCGTATTTTTTTTTTTAACAAGTTATTGTTTTCATTTCACTTCACCAATTTAGACTATTTTGTGTATGTCCATTACATGAAATCCAAATAAAAATCCATTTCAATTACAGGTTGTAATGCAATAAAATAGGAAAAACACCAAGGGGGATGAATACTTTTGCAAGGCACTGTATATGTATGTATGTATGTATGTATGTATGTATGTATGTATGTATGTATGTATGTATGTATGTATGTATGTATGTATGTATGTATGTATGAATGTGTGTGTATGTACACTATATATACAAACGTATGTGGACACCCCTTCAAATTAGTGAATGAAAGCAGTCCCAGCAACAATGTTCCAACATCAAGTAGAAAGCCTTGCAGAAGAGTGGAGGCTGTTATAGCAGAAAAGGGGGGACCAAGTCCATATTAATGCCCATGATTTTGGAATGAAATGTTCGAAGACCAGGTGTCCACATACCTTTGGTCATGTAGTGCATGTATGTACAGTTGAAGTCGGAAGTTTACATACACCTTAGCCATATACATTTAAACTCAGTTTTTCACAATTCCTGACATTTAATCCTAGTAAAAATTCCCTGTCTTAGGTCAGTTAGGATCACCACTTTATTTTAAGAATGTGAAATGTCAGAATAATAGTAGAGAGAATGATTTATTTCAGCTTTTATTTCTTTCATCACATTCCCAGTGGGTCAGAAGTTTACATACACTCAATTAATATTTGGTAGCATTGCCTTTAAATTGTTTAACTTGGGTCAAACGTTTCAGGTAGCTTTCCACAAGCTGCCACAATAAGTTGGGTGAATTTTGGCCCATTCCTCCTGACAGAGCTGGTGTAACTGAGTCAGGTTTATAGGCCTCCTTGCTCGCACACGCTTTTTCAGTCCTGCCCACAAAATTTCTATAGGATTGAGATCAAGGCTTTGTGATGGCCACTCCAATACCTTGACTTTGTGGTCCTTAAGCCATTTTGCCACAAATTTGGAAGTATGCTTGGTGTCATTGCCCATTTGGAAGACCCATTTGCGACCAAGCTTTAACTTCCTGACTGATGTCTTGAGATGTTGCTTCAATATATAAACATAATTTTCCTGCCTCATGATGCCATCTATTTTGAGAAGTGCACCAGTCCCTCCTGCAGAAAAGCACCCCCACAACATGATGCTGCCACCCCCGTGCTTCATGGTTGGGATGGTGTTCTTCGGCTTGCAAGCCTCCCCATTTTTCCTCCAAACATAACAATGGTCATTATGGCCAAACAGTTCTATTTTTTGTTTCATCAGACCAGAGGACATTTCTCCAAAAAGTACTATCTTTGTCCCCATGTGCAGTTGCAAACCGTAGTCTGGCATTTTTATGGCGGTTTTGGAGCAGTGGCTTCTTCCTTGCTGAGTGGCCTTTCAGGTTATGACAATGTAGGACTCGTTTTACTGTGGATATAGATACTTTTGTACGTGTTTCCTTCAGCATCTTCACAAGGTCCTTTGCTGTTGTTCTGGGACTGATTTGCACTTTTCGCACCAAAGTACATTCATCTCTAGGAGACAGAACGCGTCTCCTTCCTGAGCGGTATGGCGGCTGCGTGGTCCCATGGTGTTTATACTTGTGTACTGATGTTTGTACAGATGAACGTGGTACCGTCAGGCATTTGGAAATTGCTCCCAAGGATGAACCAGACTTGTGGAGGTCTGAAGCTTCTAAAGCCATGACATAATTTTCTGGAATTTTCCAAGCTGTTTAAAGACATAGTCAACTTTGTGTATGTAAACTTCTGACCCCCTGGTTATATTGTGATACAGTGAATTATAAGTGAAATAATCTGTCTGTAAACAATTGTTGGAAAAATTACTTGTGTCATGCATAAAGTAGACGTCCTAACCGACTTGCCAAAACTATAGTTTGTTAACAAATAATTTGTGGATTGGTTGCCATTGGATGAATCCCGGAACATATTCCAGTCTGTGCGAGCAAAACAGTCCTGTAGCGTATCATCCGTGTCATCTGACCATTTCCTTATTGAGTGAGTCACTGGTCCTTCCTACTTTCCTTTCATTTTAGCTTGTAAGCAGGAATCAGGAGGATAGATTTATGGTCAGACTTGCCAAATGGAGGGCGAGGGAGAGCTTTGTACGCGTCTCTGTGTGTGGAGTAAAGGTGGTCTAGAGTTTTTTTCCCTCTGGTTGCACATGCTGGTAGAAATGAGGTAAAACGGATTTAAGTTTGCGTCACTTCTGGATGGGCATTTTCTTATTTGCTTCTGGCCTTATACAGCTCGTTGAGTGTGGTCTTAGTGCCAGCAACGGTTTGTGGTGGTAAACAGACGGCTACAAATCATTTTGATGAGAACTCATATAGTGTAGTCTATAACTTATCTTGAGGTACTCTACCTCAGGCGAGCAATACCTTGAGACTTCTTTAATATTAGACATCGCGCACCAGCTGTTATTGACAAATAGACACACACCTCCGCACCTCGTCTTACCAGAAGAAGCTGCTTTGCCCCTGAAGCTAGGAAAGCAGAGTCCCTTCCCATCTTCCGAAAAAATCTGAAACCCTACTTCTTCAATGGGTATCTTAAATAATCACTCCCCCCCCCCACACGCACACCTAAAAAAAGCCTTTTGTGAACTAACAATCGCTTCACAATGTTTTCCCTCTTACTAGCTATGACTGCTGATAGCTACTTTATTGAGGAAAATATGTACTTTCTATCCCTGTGATATGTGGTTGTCCCTCCTAGCTATCTGTAGATGAATGCACTAACTGTAGGTCACTCTGGATAAGAGCATCTGCTAAATGACTAAAATGTATTCGGATGCTGCTACTCTGTTTATTATCCATCCTGATGACGTAGTCACTTTTACCCCTACCTACATGTACAGTACCATTCAAAAGTTTGGACACACCTACTCATTCAAGGTTTTTAAATGTTTTAAAAACTATTTTCTACATTGTAGAATAATAGTGAAGACATCAAAACTGTGAAATAACACATATGGAATCAAGTATTAAGCAAAAAAGTTTATATTACATATATTTTAGCCACCCTTTGCCTTGATGACAGTTTTGCAAACTCTTGGCATTCTCTCAAACAGCTTCATGAGGTAGTCAACTGGAATACATTTCAATTAACAGGTCTGCCTTGTTAAAAGTTCATTTGTGGAATTTCTTTCCTTCTCAATGCGTTTGAGCCAAGTCCATATTATGACAAGAACAGCTCAAATAAGTAAAGAGAAAAAACAGTCCATCATTACTTTAAGACATGAAGGTCAGTCAATGGGGAACATTTCAAGAACTTTTAAAGTTCTTCAAGTGCAGTTGCAAAAACCATCAAACACTATGATGAAACTGGTTCTCATGAGGACCGCCACAGGAAAGGAAGACCCAGAGTTACCTCTGCTGCAGAGGATAAGTTCATTAGAGTTACCAGCATCAGAAATTGCAGCTCAAATAAATGCTTCACAGACTTCAAGTAACAGATACATCTCAACATCAACTGTCTAGAGGAGACTGCATGAATCAGGCCTTCATGGTCAAATTGCTGCAAAGAAACCACTACTGAAGGACACCAGTAAGAAGATACTTGCTTGGGCCAAGAAAGACGAGCAATGGACATTAGACTGGTGGAAATCTGTCCTTTGGTCTGATGAGTCCAAATGTAATATTTTTGGTTCCAATCACGGTGTCTTTGTGAGACGCAGAGTAGGTGAACAGATGATCTCTGCATGTATGGTTCCCACGTGAAGCATGGAGGAGGAGGTGTGATGGTGCTTTGCTGGTTACACTGTCTGTGATTTATTTGGAATTCAAGGGACACTTAACCAGCATGGCTACCACAGCATTCGGCAGCAATACGCCATCCCATCTGGTTTGCGCTTAGTGGGACTATCATTGGTTTTTCAACAGGACAATGACCCAACACACCTCCAGGCTGTGTAAGGGCTACTTTACCAAAAAGGAGAGGGATGGAGTACTGCATCAGATGACCTGGCCTCCACAATCACCCAACCTCAACCCAATTGAGATGGTTTGGGATGAGTTGGACCGCAGAGTGAGGGAAAAGCAGCCAACAAGTGCTCAGCATATGTGGGAACTCCTTCAAGACTGTTGGAAAAGTATGCCAGGTGAGGCTCGTTGAGAAAATGCCAAGAGTGTGCAAAGCTGTCATCAAGGCAAAGGGTGGCTATTTGAAGAATCTAAAATATATTTTGATTTGTTTAACACTTTTTTGCTTACAATTTTTTTTTTTCACCTTTATTTAACCAGGTAGGCTAGTTGAGAACAAGTTCTCATTTACAACTGCAACCTGGCCAAGATAAAGCAAAGCAGTGCGACACAAACAACAACAAAGAGTTACACATTGAATAAACAAACATACAGTCAATAATACAATAGAAAAAGTATATATACAGTGAAATGATTCCATATGTGTTATTTCATAGTTTTGATGTCTTCACTATTATTCTAATGTAGAAAATAGTAAAATAATAACCTTTGAATGAGGTGTGTCCAAACTTTTGACTGGTACTGTATATATTACCTCAATCACCTCAACTACCTCGCACCCCCAGCACATTGACTCGGTACCGGTACTCCTTGTATATAGCCTCGCTATTGTTATTTTATTGTGTTAGTATTTCCTTATTTATTTATTTTGTGCAAATGTTCTTACTTTTTAACTCTGTTGGGAAAGGGCTCGTAAGTAAGCATTTCACAGTAATGACTACACCTGTTGTATTTGCCACATGTGACAAATAAAATTAGATTTTGATGGGATTTAATTGAAAAGCCTTTATTTTTACAAAGCCAATGATGAAAGTTGGAGTTTCCAAAACTCAATTTGGATTCCGTTCCTTGAAACATTCCAGTTTGCCAACGTTCTACAGAGCAGCAGAACAATGTTTCAGATGTCAAGGACATCTCTAGTGCCTCTGGTTTCTACATTCCATTTTATTGTCCCATAAAACATAGAATGTCAAACTAATCTGGGTCTGTCTGTATTTCGGGCTTTGGTCTGAATAGCACATCTTTCCATGTCCTGAAGCTGAAGTTCACCACAGTACAATCCTCCATCATGTAAATCACCTTTGCTCCTCACACAAGACTTCACTACTCAAAGGGCATTGGTTAACAAGCATATATTTTCCAATCAAATCTCTATTTGTAGAACATACGCCCAGCCAGGTCACCGGTGATACAAGTCAGGGTTCGACGTCCATCCTTTTCTGAGGATGGCGGGAGATGATGCAGAAACTGGCCACTAGGGGCAACAGTGAGCGCTGTTACCTTCAAGTAGCCTTTGGTTTTTCTAAGGCGTTGTGGACGGGGATGGTGGATGGGCGTAAGCATCTGCCATAACATAAATGGTGACCTTATTTTACCTTTTCTGCTGCTTTTGAGACACGGTTCAATCCCACTTTGAGACAATACTTGTTGAGTAATTAAAACACTAAATAATCACAACTATTGGTCACTTATGTATTGTTATAATATGTATACATTATAGAATTGCCAGTTAATGATAATATTAATGAAAAATCTTTTTTTTACTGCACTCTAGAGTTGTAGGCCTTGATACCTTACAATGTATTTACATGTGTGTGTGTGTGTGTGTGTGTGTGTGTGTGTGTGTGTGTGCGTGTGTGAGAGAGAGGAGAGAATGTGTGTGCATGTTCATTTATTTCCCTTGTCATCCACCCTGCACCCTCCTTGTCTGCTATTCTGCTTCATAAAAAGCTGAGGTCTGGAACTCCCTCCAGGTCACCTCTCTCTCCATTCATTGGCCTTGGTTGCCTGATGACTCACCCTGAATTTTAATCGCCACATACATTCATTGCGGATAACAAACTTCAGTTTGGCCGGAGCGGTGTGGATGGGTAGCCAGGGAATGGTTTTGGTACATAATAAATACTTTTGCATGACAATAAACATATTTGCCTGTACCTCCTGGGATCCCTGTAACTACAGCGCATTCGTAAAGTATTCAGACCCCTTTGACTTTTTCCACATTGTTACATTACAGGCTGATTCTAAAATTCATTTAATATGTTTTTTCCCTCATCTACACAATACCCCATAATGACATCACAATACCCCATAATGACAAAGCAAAAACATGTAAAAAAAATATGGTGACAATTATACTTTTTAAAAATAATGAAATGTCACATTTACATAAGTATTCAGACACTTTACTCAGTACTTTGTGGAAGCACCTTTGGCAGCAATTACAGCATCGAGTCTTCTTTGGTATGACGCTACAAGCTTGGCACAACTGTATTTTGGGAGTTTCTCCCATTCTTCCCTGCAGATCCTCTCAAGCTCTGTCAGCTTGGATGGGGAGTGTCGCTGCACAGCTATTTTAGGGTCTCCCCAGAGATGTTCAAATGGGTTCAACTCCGGGCTCTGTCTAGGCCACTCAAGGACATTCAGAGATCTATCCCGAAGCCTCTCCTGCGTTGTCTTGGCTGTGTGCTTAGGGTCATTGTCCTGTTTGAAGTTGAACCTTTGCCCCAGTCTGAGAACCTGCTCCAGAACACTCAGGACTTCATCAAGGATCTCTCTGTGCTTTGCTCCATTCATCTTTTCCTCGATCCTGATTAGTCTCGCAGTCCCTGCTGCTAAAAAACATCCCCACAGCTACCACCACCATGCCTCACCGTAGTGATGGTGCCAGGTTTCCTCCAGATGTGGCACTTGGCATTCAGGCCAAAGACTTCAATCTTGGTTTCATCAAACCAGAGAATCTTGTTTCTCATGGTCTAAGAGTCTTTAGGTGCTTTTTGGCAAACTCCAAGCGGGCTGTCATGTGCCTTTTACTGAGGAGTGGCTTCCATCTGGCCACTCTACTGTAAAGGCCTGATTGATGGAGTGCTGCAGAGATGGTTGTCCATCTGGATGGTTGTCCCCTCTCCACAGAGGAACTCTGGAGCTGTGTGACCAAGGCCCTTCTCCCCCGATTGCTCAGTTTGGCTGGGCGGCCAGCTCTAGGAAGAGTATTGGTGGTTACAAACGTCTTTCATTTAAGAATGATGGAGGCCACTGTGTTCTTGGGGATCTTAAATGCTGCAGACATTTTTTGGTACCCTTCCCCAGATCTGTGCCTCGACACAATCCTGTCTCAGAGCTCTACGGACCATTCCTTCGACCTCATGGCTTGGTTTTGCTGACATGTACTCTCAACTGTGGGACCTTATTTAAAATGTGTGTGCCTTTCCAAATCATGTCCAATCAATTGAATTTACCACAGGTGGACTCCAATCAAGTTGTAGAAACATCAAGGATAATCAATGGAAACAGGATGCACCTGAGCTCAATTTCAAGTTTCACAGCAACAGGTCTGAATACTTTTGTAAATAAGGTATTTTAGTTTTTTTATTTGTAATAAATTTGCAACAATTTCTGAAAACATGTTTTTTGCTTTGTCATTATGGGGTATTGTGTGTAGATTGCTGACCATATTTTTTTTTAAATCCATTTTAGAATAAGGCTGTAACATAACAAAATGTGGGAAAAGTCAAGGGGTCTGAATAATTTCCGAAGGCACGGTATGTGAGGGTTGTTGGGGCCCTGTGAGGGTTGTTGGGGCCCTGTTTCAGCGCCAGATGACAACCTGCACACACTCCCTGAGGTTTACAGGTCTGCCGGCTTCCTTTTGATCATTCATTTTAAAATCTGAGAAATATCCAATACACCAAACTGTTGCTTTAACTGTGAATGTAATGTATTGCACACAATCCTCAAATAAAATGTAGCATACATAAAATAAACAATGTATCTACATTGGGTCTAATGTGTGTGTGTGTGTGTGTGTGTGTGTGTGGGTGTGTGTGTGTGTGTGTGTGTGTGTGTGGAGTGAGCTATGTTTTTCAACTCAAAAAAAGCACACAGAATTTCCTCAAACTGTACACATTAAGCAATACTGTTTTACAATATTATCAATATCACTTCGATTTGATAGATATTTAGAGTAATTATGTAGATATTGATAATGGAAATGTAGGCATACAGTAGATATCTCCAATCCTAAAATAAAATGGAAGATTCATAAAATAAACAAGTTATTAGAATTTATTTATATTGGGGATAATGTGTGTGTGTGAGAGACAGAGACACAGAGAGAGAGCGTGTGTGTGCATGTTTTATGTTTCCTTGTCAGCCACCCATCTCTGCTTTGTCAGTCTTGATCGGCCCAGTGTAGGCACTTCTGGGTGAGGCTGTCAGGCACTGGTGGAGAGCATGGCCAATCTGAAAGAGAGATGCACAAAGTGACAGTAAGTATACAGGCCAACAACATGTTTGTGTGCACATCTGTTGGTGTGAGTGAGTGAGCGTATGTAATATAATTATGAATTACCTGTCTCCATCTGGGAATCCTCAAAAGTTTATACCTTCACGGCCAGTGTAGTAGGAACTGGTGCAGCTGGTAAATGAAATACCACAGCAGAGGACTGCTGTGACTGCAGCTGAACTGCTGGGGGTGGCAGATCTAAAGGAGAAAGGCCTAGATTCAATCAGATCAAGAGTTAACCACCGAATAGCTGAGGTGTAACTGCCTCGGAACTGTCAAATCGGTGAGCAGCTGCTCTTGATCATTGTCACAAAGCCGCACCCATCCTACTTGCGTTACAAGTTCAGAACGAGAAAGTGTAGGCTATATAGACATATTGACGCACAAATTCAAAATAATAAAATAAAATGAGGATTTCTATCAGACTACTCAAGGTGTAGATCTCACATTCCAGTGTTCAAACTTGTAAACAGGGCTGCATGAGTTTTCTGTTAATGCGACTCCGTGCAGCCAATGACAATGTCCGTATAATGCCAGGAGCCGCTTGTGAATGTGACAGCTCTAACACAGTTCCCCCTCAGACACCACCAAAACAACCTCTATGTAGATGTGACAGCTCTAACACAGTTCTACCTCAGACACCACCTCAGACACCACCAAAACAACCTCTATGTAGATGTGACAGCTCTAACACAGTTCCACCTCAGACACCACCAAAACAACCTCTATGTGGATGTGACAGCTCTAACACAGTTCCACCTCAGACACCACCAAACCAACCGCTATGTGGATGTGACAGCTCTAACACAGTTCCACCTCAGACACCACCAAACCAACCGCTATGTGGATGTGACAGCTCTAACACAGTTCCACCTCAGACACCACCAAACCAACCTCTATGTGGATGTGACAGCTCTAACACAGTTCCACCTCAGACACCACCAAACCAACCTCTATGTGGATGTGACAGCTCTAACACAGCTCCCCCTCAGACACCACCAAACCAACCTCTATGTAGATGTGACAGCTCTAACACAGCTCCCCCTCAGACACCACCAAAACAACCTCTATGTGGATGTGACAGCTCTAACACAGTTACACCTCAGACACCACCAAACCAACCGCTATGTGGATGTGACAGCTCTAACACAGTTCCACCTCAGACACCACCAAACCAACCGCTATGTGGATGTGACAGCTCTAACACAGTTCTACCTCAGACACCACCAAACCAACCGCTATGTGGATGTGACAGCTCTAACACAGTTCCACCTCAGACACCACCAAACCAACCGCTATGTGGATGTGACAGCTCTAACACAGTTCCACCTCAGACACCACCAAACCAACCGCTATGTAGATGTGACAGCTCTAACACAGTTCCACCTCAGACATCACCAAAACAACCTCTATGTGGATGTCAGCTAAAGTGGATGTGATTGAATAGAGCCCCAAGTGAGGGAGAGGGTGCATGTGTGTATACATGTATGTGATAATCACCTGTCACAGCCGGTGTAGCAGGTGCAGGGGCAGACGAATGCAGCTGTGAGGACTGTGGTTGAGCTAATAGGGGTGTCAGATAAAAAAAATTAAAAAAGGTACAATTTCCTTAAGTGAAAATAATTATACGACAAAACCGAGTGAGTGTGTATACGTGTGTGACAATTAGCTGGACCACATCACATGGCTTCAGGTCTCCAAGCCTCTGGAAGTTCCAGCGTGCCACTCCAGGCCACGAACAGCTTGGTGGAAACACGGTTACCTGTCACCCACGGAGCAGGTTGGCAGATCTTAAAGCTGGGCACAATGTTATTTTAATGACAAAACCTTGACTACACACTAACCTAAAGGAAGTGTGTGTGTGGCAACCAGACTTCATTTCCCCTACTGCTCATTGTACTTCCCCTCGCAATCTGTGGTGTGTGTGATCTGTGTTATTGTGACTCAGACCTGAGTCAACCTGACCACATCCTTGTAGTAGGACATTCAGTGATTAGCTTCGGGGGGGAAAAACTGTGTCCAGTAAAAAATATATAAAATATTCAGATCTGGATTGACAGGTGGGCTAAATCATGTGACGTTACAAAACCTCTAGTCTACACACATTAAATAAAGGATGCAGGACTTGAGCCCTAGGACCATGCCTCAGGACTACCTGGCCTGATGACTCCTGGCTGTCCCTGTCTCCAGTCCACCTGGTCGTGCTGCTGATCCAGTCTCTGCTGTTATGGAACCCTGACCTGTTTAGGACTCACCGGAAGTACTACCTTGTCCCAGACCTGCTGTTTGATCCTGTCTCTCTCTACCGGACCCGCTGTTTGATCCTGTCTCTATCTACCGGACACGCTGTTTGAGCCTGTCTCTCTCTACCGGACCTACTGCTTGAACCTGTCTCTCTACCGGACCCGCTGTTTGATCCTGTCTCTCTCTACCGGACCTGCTGTTTGATCCTGTCTCTCTCTACCGGACCTACTGTCTCAACCTCTAAATGCTCAGCTATGAAGAACCAACTGGCATTTACTCCTGAAGTGCTGAACCATTTCACCCTCTATAACCACTGTGATTATTATTTGACCCTGCTGGTCATCTATGAACGTTTAAATTCCTTGAAGAACGATCTGGTCAAAATGTCTGTAGTCTTTCATAATTTCCACCAGCACAGCCAGAAGAAGACTGGCCACCCCTCAGAGCCTGGCTCCTCTCTAGGTTTCTGCCTTTCTAGAGAGTTTTTCCTTCCTGCTTCTACATCTGCATTGCTTGCTCTTTAGGGTTTTAGGCTGGGTATCTGTATAAGCACTTTGTGACAACTTCTGATGTAAAAGGGGCTTTATAAAATACATTTAATTGATTGCTTGTATATGCTTCTATTCATTAACTCTACATCTAAATATGAACTTAATTTATCTTAAAATGTCCTCAATAGGAAGTTGTACTTTAAGCCAACACTTTTTCCTGGTCTTTCCTGCTGGGGACAGAGGGCTTCAAGTTTGGGAATGGATCGGGCATAGATAATTGGAATATTAACAATTATTAGTGCGCACATTTATGAAATTCAATTTTGGGTTAGCTGTTTATCTCATCTGATTGAGAATTGCTGATGATATACTGTATATGTCTATTTTCTTTTTTCAAAATCTGCCACTGAACCATAGAATTATATCTAGTGAGAGTGCACACAACCAACTAGTATCTAGTGACAAGGCTATGTTGTTATCGTAGCCTACTGTACTCCCTAATCGACCAACTTGCCAACTAGTAATGACAAAGCTACAGTGTTGTCATTCAGTAATACTATAACAGTATTGTAGCCTGCTGTGCACCACATTAACCAGCTACTTTACTTAACTAGCTAACGTTAGCTACAAAGATGGAGGCATCCACATAGGAGATTAGCTGGCGTTGTTAGCATTAGCTAGCTAGCATGTTAGCTATCAAACTATGTTAAGCCATGCTTATTTAGTAAGATAAGGCCAATTGGACTGAAATAATTAACAGGCTGAATGTACATTTATGTGACTCACTAGCTAAAACTTTAGCTTGCTAGCTTAGTGACTGCTGCTGGGCGAATAAATATGCACCTCTTCCTGTTTACAGTTCCCTATGCAAAATCAGACGAGCGCCACAAAACCAACCAGTGGCCAGTTGTTTTTGAGATTTTTGTTTTAAGCCTATCCCAAACCTTAACATAACCTTAAACACTTAGAAATTTGACATTTGGAACAATTTAGAAAATTGATGTTCGACAAACATGGATGAGCGTCTAATTCTGACATGAGACAGTGACAGCTGGAAGCACACGCATGCCACATACACACATGCAGAGAGACACGCACACACACCTCCCTCTCCTATTATCGTAAATAATTTGCTGTGAGGGTGTTTAATTTGCATCTCCAAAATGATTTTACCTGGTCTCCAAATCAATCCCTTCACTCCCTCCCTCTTCTCAGATGAATGACTTTACAAGGAGCCTGAGCACAGTTATTTTGAATGAAATGTTTTTGCTCTAGCAATATTACCACCCACATACCCCATTCTCTCCCTCCCTCCTCTCTTACCTCCCCCTCTCTCACCCCCCCCCCTCTCTCTTTGTTGTTTGTCATTATGCCAAAGACATCTTGTCATTTGCTGCTTCATACCTCAACACCTCCAATTAATCTAACTCCTATGAGTCACACACAAACACAGACACACTTAATCAAGCTCGTTTGTCACCGCAGTACTGATGTAATGAACTGACTGACAGACTGAACGTATGGGGTTTAACACAAAGGTGAACACAACCTTGTCAAGGACCCTTATACTAACATTTGTAACTAAAGTGTTTTGAAGACTTGACTGGGTGCATGTGTGTTGCATCATGGCATGCCAGTACCACGGTAATATCACGGTGCCAAAACGTCATGATACCAACATTAGAATACTGTACAGTCATGGCCAAAACCTTTGAGAATGACACAAATATTAATTTTCACAAAGTTTGCTGCCTCAGTTTGTATGATGGCAATTTGCATATACTCCAGAATGTTATGAAGAGTGATCAGATGAATTGCAATTAATTGCAGTCCCTCTTTGCCATGCAAATTAACTGAATCCCCCAAAAACATTTCCACTGCATTTCAGCCCTGCCACAAAAGGACCAGCTGACATCATGTCAGTGATTCTCTCGTTATCACAGGTGTGAGTGTTGACGAGGACAAGGCTGTAGATCACTCTGTCATGCTGATTGAGTTCGAATAACAGACTGGAAGCTTGAAAAGGAGGGTGGTGCTTGGAATCATTGTTCTTCCTCTGTCAACCATGGTACCTGCAAGGAAACACATGCCGTCATCATTGCTTTGCACAAAAAGGGCTTCACAGGCAAGGATATTGCTGCCAGTAAGATTGCACCTAAATCAACCATTTATCAGATCATCAAGAACTTCAAGGAGAGCGGTTCAAATGTTGTGAAGAAAGCTTCAGGGCACCCAAGAAAGTCCAGCAAGCACCAGGACCGTCTCCTAAAGTTGATTCAGCGGCGGGATCGGGGAACCACCAGTACAGAGCTTGCTCAGGAATGGCAGCAGGCAGGTGTGACTGCATCTGCATGCACAGTGAGGCGAAGACTTTTGGAGGATGGCCTGGTGTCAAGAAGGGTAGCAAAGAAGCCACTTCTCTCCAGGAAAAACATCAGGGACAGACTGATATTCTGCAAAAGGTAGAGGGATTGGACTGCTGAGGACTGGGGTAAAGTCATTTTCTCTGATGAATCCCCTTTCCTATTGTTTGGGGCATCCGGAAAAAAGCTTGTCTGGAGAAGGCAAGGTAAGCGCTACCATCAGTCCTGTGTCATGCCAACAGTAAAGCATCCTGAGACCATTCATGTGTGGGGTTGCTTCTCAGCCAAGGGAGTGGGCTCACTCACAATTTTGCCTAAGAACACAGCCATGAATAAAGAATGGTACCAACACATCCTCCGAAAGCAACTTCTCCCAACCATCCAGGAACAGTTTGGTGACGAACAATGCCTTTTCCAGTATGATGGAGCACCTTGCCATAAGGCAAAAGTGATAACTAAGTGGCTCATTGAACAAAACATTGATATTTTGGGTCCTTGGCCAGGAAACTCCCCAGACCTTAATCCCATTGAGAACTTGTGGTCAATCCTCAAGAGGTGGGTGGACAAACAAAACCCCACAAATTCTGACAAACTCTAAGCATCGATTATGCAAGAATGGGCTGCCTTCAGTCAGGATGTGGCCCAGAAGTTAATTGACAGCATGCCAGGGCGGATTGCAGAGGTCTTGAAAAAGAAGGTTCTCTTTGCATCAACTTCATGTAATTGTCAATAAAAGCCTTTGCCATTTATGAAATGCTTGTAATTATACTTCAGTATTCCATAGTAACATCTGACAAAAATATCTAAAGACACTGAAGCAGCAGACTTTGTGAAAATTAATATTTCTGTCATTCTCAAAACTTTTGGCCACAACTGTAGTACCGTTTCATATGATACTACAACATTTTTCAGCCCTACCGATCTAAAGAACCTGATATAAAATATGTTAAAGTCAGTTATGTTTACAAATTCACTTGAATTTAAGCAACAGCCACTAGTCTCTTGTATGCCCTGGTCCAATAATATTCACTTCACTTTCATGCGCATTTCATGTGTGTCAGCTGTAATCAGCCAGCCGCTTCCCCGACCAGCCCGCCCCTGACTCACATGCTTTTCTCTGTCCGCTCTTCACGCGCTTCTATAACTCCATCAGTTTAAAAATATATATATTTTAGCCGTGATGGCGAGCAGAGATGCAGACCCAGCCTCTGATACGTTTTCTGTTGTTAGATTTGTACATTTGTTACATTGGAGTAGCGAGCAATATTGACAGCCTACATTGTATAATTTCATTGCCTGTTATAACCAAGAGCACAGACCAGTCTGAACGACTCTTTGAAAGTTCACTGTCATGCAGCCTCTGGGTGTCAGAGGTAAAATGGAGCACCGCTTCGCGACAGGCATGCTTGCAGATTTACAGCAAAGAAAACGTCTCGTCTCTAGCCTAAACGGGTAAAAACATATGACCCATATTACCGGAGATTACTTTTTTTCTTTCCATCGGGATTCGCGCGCATTTTATATAATTTCACAAATGTCACGGCCGTTTTAAACTAATCCGGGTCGCAAATGATTGGTTTGATAAACAATAACAAACAACATTGTTCAGTCATGTTACCTAGCTAGCAAAGAACCTGGTAACTTGACAGTAGGTTTAGGCACATCTGATTGGCCCAGGAATAAAGGAAAAGGGTCTGCTACTCATGAGATGTGCTTCAAAAGGTAGGATTCATATAGGCCTAATGGAAGCCTAAACTATTTCAAAAGGTAGGATTCATATAGGCCTAATGGAAGCCTGAACTATTTCAAAAGGTAGGATTCATATAGGCCTAATGGAAGCCTGAACTATTTCAAAAGGTAGGATTCATATAGGCCTAATGGAAGCCTGAACTATTTCAAAAGGTAGGATTCATATAGGCCTAATGGAAGCCTGAACTATTTCAAAAGGTAGGATTCATATAGGCCTAATGGAAGCCTGAACTATTTCAAAAGGTAGGATTCATATAGGCCTAATGGAAGCCTGAACTATTTCAAAAGGTAGGATTCATATAGGCCTAATGGAAGCCTAAACTATTTCAAAAGGTAGGATTCATAAAGGCCTAATGGAAGCCTAAACTATTTCAAAAGGTAGGATTCATAAAGGCCTAATGGAAGCCTGAACTATTTCAAAAGGTAGGATTCATATAGGCCTAATGGAAGCCTGAACTATTTCAAAAGGTAGGATTCATATAGGCCTAATGGAAGCCTGAACTATTTCAAAAGGTAGGATTCATATCGGCCTAATGGAAGCCTGAACTATTTCAAAAGGTAGGATTCATAAAGGCCTAATGGAAGCCTAAACTATTTCAAAAGGTAGGATTCATATAGGCCTAATGGAAGCCTGAACTATTTCAAAAGGTAGGATTCATATAGGCCTAATGGAAGCCTAAACTATTTCAAAAGGTAGGATTCATAAAGGCCTAATGGAAGCCTAAACTATTTCAAAAGGTAGGATTCATATAGGCCTAATGGAAGCCTGAACTATTTCAAAAGGTAGGATTCATATAGGCCTAATGGAAGCCTGAACTATTTCAAAAGGTAGGATTCATAAAGGCCTAATGGAAGCCTAAACTATTTCAAAAGGTAGGATTCATATAGGCCTAATGGAAGCCTGAACTATTTCAAAAGGTAGGATTCATATAGGCCTAATGGAAGCCTGAACTATTTCAAAAGGTAGGATTCATATAGGCCTAATGGAAGCCTGAACTATTTCAAAAGGTAGGATTCATATCGGCCTAATGGAAGCCTGAACTATTTCAAAAGGTAGGATTCATATAGGCCTAATGGAAGCCTGAACTATTTCAAAAGGTAGGATTCATATCGGCCTAATGGAAGCCTGAACTATTTCAAAAGGTAGGATTCATATAGGCCTAATGGAAGCCTGAACTATTTCAAAAGGTAGGATTCATATAGGCCTAATGGAAGCCTGAACTATTTCAAAAGGTAGGATTCATATAGGCCTAATGGAAGCCTGAACTATTTCAAAAGGTAGGATTCATATAGGCCTAATGGAAGCCTGAACTATTTCAAAAGGTAGGATTCATATAGGCCTAATGGAAGCCTGAACTATTTCAAAAGGTAGGATTCATATAGGCCTAATGGAAGCCTGAACTATTTCAAAAGGTAGGATTCATATAGGCCTAATGGAAGCCTGAACTATTTCAAAAGGTAGGATTCATATAGGCCTAATGGAAGCCTGAACTATTTCAAAAGGTAGGATTCATATAGGCCTAATGGAAGCCTGAACTATTTCAAAAGGTAGGATTCATAAAGGCCTAATGGAAGCCTGAACTATTTCAAAAGGTAGGATTCATATAGGCCTAATGGAAGCCTGAACTATTTCAAAAGGTAGGATTCATATAGGCCTAATGGAAGCCTGAACTATTTCAAAAGGTAGGATTCATATAGGCCTAATGGAAGCCTGAACTATTTCAAAAGGTAGGATTCATATAGGCCTAATGGAAGCCTGAACTATTTCAAAAGGTAGGATTCATATAGGCCTAATGGAAGCCTGAACTATTTCAAAAGGTAGGATTCATATAGGCCTAATGGAAGCCTGAACTATTTCAAAAGGTAGGATTCATATAGGCCTAATGGAAGCCTGAACTATTTCAAAAGGTAGGATTCATATAGGCCTAATGGAAGCCTGAACTATTTCAAAAGGTAGGATTCATATAGGCCTAATGGAAGCCTGAACTATTTCAAAAGGTAGGATTCATATAGGCCTAATGGAAGCCTGAACTATTTCAAAAGGTAGGATTCATATAGGCCTAATGGAAGCCTGAACTATTTCAAAAGGTAGGATTCATATAGGCCTAATGGAAGCCTGAACTATTTCAAAAGGTAGGATTCATATAGGCCTAATGGAAGCCTGAACTATTTCAAAAGGTAGGATTCATATAGGCCTAATGGAAGCCTGAACTATTTCAAAAGGTAGGATTCATATAGGCCTAATGGAAGCCTGAACTATTTCAAAAGGTAGGATTCATATAGGCCTAATGGAAGCCTGAACTATTTCAAAAGGTAGGATTCATATAGGCCTAATGGAAGCCTGAACTATTTCAAAAGGTAGGATTCATATAGGCCTAATGGAAGCCTGAACTATTTCAAAAGGTAGGATTCATATAGGCCTAATGGAAGCCTGAACTATTTCAAAAGGTAGGATTCATATAGGCCTAATGGAAGCCTGAACTATTTCAAAAGGTAGGATTCATATAGGCCTAATGGAAGCCTGAACTATTTCAAAAGGTAGGATTCATATAGGCCTAATGGAAGCCTGAACTATTTCAAAAGGTAGGATTCATATAGGCCTAATGGAAGCCTGAACTATTTCAAAAGGTAGGATTCATATAGGCCTAATGGAAGCCTGAACTATTTCAAAAGGTAGGATTCATATAGGCCTAATGGAAGCCTGAACTATTTCAAAAGGTAGGATTCATATAGGCCTAATGGAAGCCTGAACTATTTCAAAAGGTAGGATTCATATAGGCCTAATGGAAGCCTGAACTATTTCAAAAGGTAGGATTCATATAGGCCTAATGGAAGCCTGAACTATTTCAAAAGGTAGGATTCATATAGGCCTAATGGAAGCCTGAACTATTTCAAAAGGTAGGATTCATATAGGCCTAATGGAAGCCTGAACTATTTCAAAAGGTAGGATTCATATAGGCCTAATGGAAGCCTGAACTATTTCAAAAGGTAGGATTCATATAGGCCTAATGGAAGCCTGAACTATTTCAAAAGGTAGGATTCATATAGGCCTAATGGAAGCCTGAACTATTTCAAAAGGTAGGATTCATATAGGCCTAATGGAAGCCTGAACTATTTCAAAAGGTAGGATTCATATAGGCCTAATGGAAGCCTGAACTATTTCAAAAGGTAGGATTCATATAGGCCTAATGGAAGCCTGAACTATTTCAAAAGGTAGGATTCATATAGGCCTAATGGAAGCCTGAACTATTTCAAAAGGTAGGATTCATATAGGCCTAATGGAAGCCTGAACTATTTCAAAAGGTAGGATTCATATAGGCCTAATGGAAGCCTGAACTATTTCAAAAGGTAGGATTCATATAGGCCTAATGGAAGCCTGAACTATTTCAAAAGGTAGGATTCATATAGGCCTAATGGAAGCCTGAACTATTTCAAAAATCTATGTATTTCTGGTGCGTCTTAAATTCTGTTTGGTGCCTAACGTTTTAAAAGTTGGGAGAAGTGTGTCTGTTTGTGGGAGAGAGAGTGGTGTGTGTTTATGAGTGAGGGAGACAGAGTGTGTGTCTCTGTTAACTGAAGAGTAAACAAGGTTTAATGCAGTGTTTTCCCCTTACTGACACATTGACATTCAGATCATTATGCATGTATATTCCTTCCATCCATTCCTTCAGCCAAATTACAGGTAGGCATTTGCAAATGTGAGCAAATCAGCCATTCTATGCAGTATTTCATTAAACACTGAACAGTGTGAAGTTAAATTCAATGTGTTGTACTGAGTAGAAGTGTGAATTTCAGTGCCGGGTTTTTGGAGAACGTTTTAGAAAACAGGAACAAGTGCCCGGGGGACGGCACGATACTACTTGGTATCGTGATACTTGGCCTGGTATTGTATGTAAAATGTTAGTGTTGTGAAAACACCAGTGTGCGTATAGTTACCGGCCGTAGCAGGTAGGCCAGACTGCATCCCTGTAGAAACACCAGAGGTAGTTGTGTCATGTTGAGGCTGTGGTACAGTCTCTACTGAAGCCATGGTCTGGTCAAACCTTCCTGCCAGCCAGACCACCAAGGGTCACTATATTATCCACTTAGAGAGAGAGAATAATTATCATCTGAAGGTCTTACCCAGGGGCATTGGGGTCTTCTTTGGACCATGGGAAAGAGTCCCCCATACTGACCCCCCAACACTACCTCAAGCAGCATTTGGTCTCCAACTCAACTTAAGACCACTTTTGAAGTCTGAAAATATCCTACAAACTGTGATTGCCATTTTAAGTCAGGAAAGAGAAAGGTGTAGTCTTTAGATGGAAAGGTTGACATTTTCAGCTCTTCAAACATCTGGAGAGCCATCGAAATAACTTTAATTTACCCAAACCCCTCCCTCTCTCCCCCTCTCTGACCTTACTTCTATCTGTCCACCTGCTCTCCCTTACTCCCTACCTCTATTTTTCCAGTCTCTCTCGGGTAAATACATTTGATTTCAATCACTTTTTGACAGCATTCCATCTGATTTAAACAAAACTTTCCATACATGTTTGCCTCACAAGTCCTCAACTGGCAGCTTCATTAAATAGTACCCGCAAAACACCAGTCTCAACGTCAACAGTGAAGAGGCAACTCCAGGATGCTGGCCTTCTAGGCAGAGTTGCAAAGATAAAGCCATCTCAGACTGGCCAATAAAAAGAAAAGATTAAGATGGGCAAAAGAACACAGACACCAGACAGAGGAACTATGCATGCCTAGAAGGCCAGCATCCCGGAGTCGCCTCTTCACTGTTGATGTTGAGACTGATGTTTTGTGGGTACTATTTAATGAAGCTGCCAGTTGAGGACTTATGAGGCATTTGTTTCTCAAACTATACACTCTAATGTACTTGTCCTCTTGCTCAGTTGTGCACCAGGGCCTCCCACTCCTTTTTCTATTCTGGTTAGAGCCAGTTAGTGCTGTTCTGTGAAGGGAGTAGTACACAGCGTTGTACGAGATCTTCAGTTTCTTGGCAATTTCTCGCATGGAATAGCCTTCATTTCTCAGAACAAAAATAGACTGACGAGTTTCAGAAGAAAGTTCTTTGTTTCTGGACATTTTGAGCCTGTAATCGAACCCACAAATGCTGATGTTCCAGATACTCAACTAGTCTAAAGAAGGTCAGTTTAATTGCGTCTTTAAATCAGCACAACAGTTTTCAGCTGTGCTAACATAATTGCAAAAGGGTTTTCTAATGATCAATTAGCCTTTTAAAATGATAAACTTGGATTAGCTAACACAACGTGCCATTGGAACACAGGAGTGATGGTTGCTGATAATGGGCCTCTGTACGCCTATGTAGATATTCCATTAAAAAAATCAGCCGTTGCCAGCTACAATAGTCATTTACAACATTAACAATGTCTACACTGTATTTCTG
Source organism: Salvelinus alpinus (assembly GCF_045679555.1). Classification (NCBI taxonomy): domain Eukaryota; kingdom Metazoa; phylum Chordata; class Actinopteri; order Salmoniformes; family Salmonidae; genus Salvelinus; species Salvelinus alpinus. The sequence goes on from NC_092095.1 coordinate 16,614,868, forward strand.
ATCTATTTTATGTTATTTTAATGGAAAAAAGAAATAGCTTTTCTTTCAAAAACAAGGACATTTCTAAGTGACCCCAAACTTTTGAACGGTAGTGTATATTTTTTCCATATTCACATACATTGTAGCTTAGACCCTATTACACATCTGAAGTTTTTGTGTTGTGCCCACAATTGGTTGATACACAACATGCTCTTGGTGTGTGTCATTTTAATCATGTAAATATAATTAATAGAAGGCACCTATCACTTCAGACCACCGTAATTTAGCGGGTACACCATTGAAATGTTAATTGAATTGAAATGTTATGTTCTAAATACTACCACAAAGATGGCACCCACCGTCAAATGTCAACTTAAATGGCCATGTCTATTATCTATATTTGCTATGGAGGTTTGACATTATAATAATACAAAAAATACCATTAAAGTCAACATTCTCTGATGTCTGGACTGCCAACCATCTTTCTGATACCATTTGAAAGTTGCAAATTAAATGCTACTCCCATTTTAGTACATTTATCAGCCAAAACATGACACCCATCCTGTAGGCCTGATCACCAACAATGACGAGACAGCATATAGGGAGGAGGTCAGAGACCTGGCCGTGTGGTGCCAGGACAAATCAAATCAAATTTTTTTTGTCACGTGCACGTGTAGACCTTACAGTGAAATGCTTACTTACAGGCTCTAACCAATAGTGCAAAAAAGGTATTAGGTGAACAATAGGTAAGTAAAGAAATAAAACAACAGTAAAAAGACAGGCTATATACAGTAGTGAGGCTATAAAAGTAGCGAGGCTACATACAGACACAGGTTAGTCAGGCTGATTGAGGTACTATGTACATGTAGATATGGTTAAAGTGACTATGCATATATGATGAACAGAGACAACAACCTCTCCCTCAACGTGATCAAGACAAAGGAGATGATTGTGGACTACAGGTAAAGGAGGACCGAGCACACCCCCATTCTCATCAACGGGGCTGTAGTGGAGCAGGTTGAGAGCTTCAAGTTCCTTGGTGTCCACATTACCAACAAACTAACATGGTCCAAGCACACCAAGACAGTTGTGAAGAGGGCACGACAATGCCTATTACCCCTCAGGAGACTGAAAAGATGTGGCATGGATCCTCAGATCCTCAAAAGGTTCTACAGGTGCACCATCAAGAGTATACTGACTGGTTGCATCACTGCCTGGTATGGCAACTGCTCGGCCTATGACCACAAGGCACTACAGAGGGTAGTGTGTACAGCCCAGGACATCACTGAGGCCAAGCTTCCTGCCATCCAGGACCTCTATACCAGGCGGTGTCAGAGGAAGGCACTAAAAATTGTCAAAGACTCCAGCCACCCTAGTCATAGACTGTTCTCTCTGTTACTGCACGGCAAGCGGTACCTTAGCCCCAAGTCAAGGTCCAAGAGACTTCTAAACAGCTTCTACCCCCAAGCCATAAGAACAGCTAATCGAATGGCTACCCAGACTATTTGCATTACCCCCCTCCCCTCTTTTACGCTGCTGCTACTCCCTGTTATCTTCTATGCATACGTCACTTTAATAACTACCTACATGTATATATTACCTCAACTAACCGGTGCCCCCGCACATTGACTCTGTATCAGTACCCCCTGTATATAGCCTCGCTACTGTTACTTTACTCTTAATTATTTGTTCCTTTATTTCTTTCTTTTTTTGGTATTTTTCTTAAAGCTGCATTGTTGGTTAAGGGCTTGTAAGTATTCATTTCACTGTAAGGTCTACACCTGTTGTATTCGGCACATGTGACAAATAACATTTGATTGATTTTGTTGTGTCTCAACCAAAAGAGGTCACAACACAGAAACCTCAGATGATGTAAAATAGGGTTTAAGCTACAACATATGTGAATAGGGAAAAATATCTTCACATCTTTTTAGATCATTGACATTAAATGTACCAAAAATCACTACGTTTTTTAGAAATTATAAAATAGTTTGACAACCCTGTTTGTAAGATTTGATGAGATCAATCTCAACCTTGTATCTTTTTAAGTGATGAAGACATCACCATGTCTCATGGTGTGGTGGGGTTAAATGGGTCAACTTTCAGCACCTCTATCTCTTTAATGTTCTGGCATTCAGTTCCCAAAAAGTCACATTCTGAGCATTTCTACAATGGGCAAATATGTATGGAAGGTAAGTGATTAAATTCAAATGGATTTACCCTCTCTTCAATATAGCTCTCCCGCTCTGCCTCTCGCCATCCCTCTCTTTCACTAGCTCTTCTCCCTGAGAGTGTTCTGAAGGACACAATGCAGCAGAGAGAATCCATGGTGTGCAACCGTTTTACATATATTATATATACACACATATGCTGTTCTAGGGCATGTTCTCCATGGAACTGTAAACCATAGGGGGCAGGTAGCCTAGCGGTTAAGAGCTTTTGGGCCCCAGCCGACTAGGTGAAAAATATGTCGATGTGCCCTTGAGCAAGGCACTTAACCATTATTGCTCTTGTAAGTGGCTCTGGATAAGAGCGTCTGTTAAATGATTCGGATGTAAAAATGTAAATGAGCACAAACACTACCCTACTGGCTGACACTCCACGGCACCTTGACCCTGGTTACGGTATGATAATGACAGAGATCGTCTTTATTTTCTCTTACAAGGCTGCTCGCACACCAAACTGCTTCAGAAAATCATTTATCTGAATGACAGTGTTCTGTAAACAAGCGTTGCCGAGCTACAGTCCTTGGAGACAGAGAAAGATTATAAAACAGAAAGAAAGTATTATGTTAAATCTTTGTTGCAACTTCAGAGCCTTTAACCACAGCCTAGAATAAGACAAACAAACAGGTACCAGCACAGACAGACACAAATGGAAACAGGACAAACCAATGGCCTATATTATACAACTTATGTAACCTCCGAAGAAGTACTAGCCTGATCCCAGATCTGCATGTGCTTTAGCCAACCACTCTGACTGCTGTTGTCATGGTTGATGTACAGGTCTGGGACCAGGCTACTGAAGTACATTACGTAGCACTACCTATTTTATTCCCTACAAATCTACAGACAGCGCTCTGTCTCTCACTATTGAGCGATTATACAAATAATCAGGGGTGCAATTTTCACTGGGGACGGGGGGGACATGACCTCCCCACTTTTTTATTCGCATATTTGTTGATACTGGAGACTGTTATCAGAAGAAACTTTAACCTACCATTTATAGCAGCTATGAAATGGGGTGCCATTAATTGTAAGGCTGGTTATCCTCCCACAATGTCAAGTTATGTATCATTTGATTTTATTTATTACCAGATTAAAGGTAACCTGGGTAACTTTCATAAGGTCTGGATGCGTTATATGGAATACAGTATGACTAAAGGAGTCTGTATTGAAAACCTGCCCACGTCAAGGGAGATACCTATTTAGGCAATCCCAAGCTGCTGGGCTGCTCAGTCCTAGCCCTGGTAGTCTGCTGTACTGTTGTCACTCTGGCCTTGACCTAACACACCTGAATAATGAATGTTTCACTAAGATCCTAAAGCTGAGTGGGGTGTGTTGGGTTGAGGCGCTGCAGGGTGGTGGAGCCCTAGGGGCAGGGTGGTGGACCCCTAGGGGCAGGGTGGTGGACCCCTAGGGACAGGGTGGTGGACCCCTAGGGGCAGGGTGGTGGACCCCTAGGGGCAGGACAGGGTGACCCAGCTATGTTGTGTGCAAGTAAAAAGAGCTCTACAGTACTATTAGTCCTATGATATGAATTACACTGAACAAAAATATAGTTCAGTCTTATCAATCACTTAAACATATTTAATAATGGTCTCTTACCTAGCTTGATGACTGTGGGCTAAATAGAGATGGCTAGAAGGGCCATGGGTCATATTAGATAGTGTAGAAATGCAGGAAATTAGCTTAAGATAGCCCCAAAAAATGGGAGGATCTCCAGATCACCCGTCAAGTTATGTCCCCCCCCCCACTAAAACCAAAGTTGCGCCCCTGCAAATAATAATGTTCTGTCTGATATTCTGGCATTGAGAATGTTATGCGATAATGTAATAATGTGACAATGTAATGGTATGACAATGTAATGGTATGACAATGTAATGACGTGACAATGTGATGTTATAATGTGATAATGTTATAGTGTAATAATGTGATGTTATAATGTGATAATGTTATAGTGTAATAATGTAATGTGATAATGTTAGTGTAATAATGTGATAATGTTATAGTGTAATAATGTGATACTGTTAGTGTGATAATGGTATAGTGTAATAATGTGATGTGATAATGTGATACTGTTAGTGTGATAATGTTATAGTGTAATAATGTAATGTGATAATGTTAGTGTGATAATGTTATAGTGTAATAATGTGATGTGATACTGTTAGTGTGATAATGTTATAGTGTGATAATGTGATGTTATAATGTAATAATGTGATGTCTAATTCCCATAAATCTGTCTGGCTGGAAACCTGCCAGATATGGACTGTTACAGTACATTGTGGTTACTCACTATACTGTCTGTTTCATCGTAGTCAAGCGCAGTCTTTCAACACTGCTACAGATGATTTGTATACCTTCGGAACAGGGAGGTTAGATAATACTCAAGAGAAGAACAAACAGAAGGTTAAAAGGGATGTTTTGGCACAAAGCTCAGAGTTCGAGGATAGATGGACTGATTCTGTCTCAGTGATTAACTAGACAGACTGTTTGAGGACACTGGTTCGCTGGCTGAGTGACAGTTCATCAGGGACCCCTGTCTGTGTGTGTGTGTGTGCGTCTCTCAACTGTCAGAGAGGATGTGTGTTTGTCCGAGTGTTATTCTCCCCAAATCCCTCACTGCACACATGGACCTCACTCTTAACCACCATCACACACACACACAGAAACAGAAAGGTGTGAATAACCTGACAGAGAGGAAGGAGAGGGGGAGGATTACCTGAAGCGGTTGTCTTTTGATCTCCCTCTCCATGATGGCCGGACATTTAGTGAAGTCAGTCAGTTCCTGATCTGCTGTCTCTATCAACCGACACTTCTAGAAGGAGGGGGGGGGGGGGGGGACACAGACAGACAGACAGACAGACAGACAGACAAACAGAGAGATACAGAGGCAGGCAAAAATAGCAAAACTCCCTCTTTATTCTGTGAATAATGTACGTCTCTGAGCGCTCTCAAACACACACTGTGTTCCAGTGAATGCCATTAAAAAGGTAGTTCATTCCAGGTGAGGTAGGCTCCATCTTATGCCCCCTTCATCCCCTGAAGAACACCTCTTTCCCTCCCTGCTCTCTCTTTCATTTATGTTGAGTTATGCACATCTCCTGAAACACCTCAAAGCCCCTAGATGTCTTACACAATTCTCAAAGATGAACATTACCATAGCTTGTGATTCTCTCTGAGTAACATTAGAATAAATACCACCGTATTCTCTCTAGCATCACCATGACATTATGCAGGGAGATCCTGGTAGGCCATGTGTTTCTGTTGTTTTTTCTGTTAGTTTCTCTACTTAGTGATTGTCCAGGTCTAAATCCATCTCTGATAAGAAGGAAAAGATGACTGTGGGTCTCATCACCCAGAGCGATGTACCTCTAATATCATTACCATAATGCAGAGAATAACGTCTGATCAGTGTTAAACTGGTTCATTCTCCTGGAGGACAGAACACTGCTATTAACTGGTTCATTCTCCTGGAGGACAGAACACTGCTATTAACTGGTTCATTCTCCTGGAGGACAGAACACTGCTATTAACTGGTTCATTCTCCTGGAGGACAGAACACTGCTATTAACTGGTTCATTCTCCTGGAGGACAGAACACTGCTATTAACTGGTTCATTCTCCTGGAGGACAGAGAACACTTATTTACACTAGTCCTCATGCCGGAGTCCTCATGTCTGGGTCACCATGTCTGGGTCACCATGTCTGGGTCACCATGGCTGGGTCACCATGGCTGGGTCACCATGGCTGGGTCACCATGGCTGGGTCACCATGTCTGGGTCACCATGTCTGGGTCACCATGGCTGGGTCACCATGGCTGGGTCACCATGGCTGGGTCACCATGTCTGGGTCACCATGGCTGGGTCACCATGGCTGGGTCACCATGTCTGGGTCACCATGTCTGGGTCATCATGTCTGGGTCATCATGGCTGGGTCATCATGTCTGGGTCATCATGTCTGGGTCATCATGTCTGGGTCACCATGTCTGGGTCACCATGTCTGGGTCATCATGTCTGGGTCACCATGTCTGGGTCATCATGTCTGGGTCATCATGTCTGGGTCATCATGTCTGGGTCACCATGTCTGGGTCACCATGTCTGGGTCACCATGTCTGGGTCATCATGTCTGGGTCACCATGGCTGGGTCACCATGGCTGGGTCACCATGGCTGGGTCACCATGGCTGGGTCACCATGTCTGGGTCACCATGGCTGGGTCACCATGTCTGGGTCATCATGGCTGGGTCACCATGTCTGGGTCACCATGTCTGGGTCACCATGGCTGGGTCACCATGTCTGGGTCATCATGTCTGGGTCATCATGTCTGGGTCACCATGTCTGGGTCATCATGTCTGGGTCATCATGTCTGGGTCACCATGTCTGGGTCATCATGTCTGGGTCACCATGTCTGGGTCATCATGTCTGGGTCACCATGTCTGGGTCACCATGTCTGGGTCACCATGTCTGGGTCATCATGTACCGGTCTCGTTGTCCAGTGGTGATGTTATACAGGTGGTTGGCCGCCCCATCTGCAAATGCCTGCAGTAGACCTACAGAGAGACCTTCATTAGCCGAAACAGGTGGTTGAATCTAGATAAGATGAATCTTTGAGTATTTGCCTGTTGTGTGCAAAATCTTTTATATTTTATTTACCATTGCTCCTAAACATAATGCAAGTGTTACAATAAATATTTAAAAAATTCACCCAACAAAATATGCGGTTCCCCAGTTTCCACTTTTAAATGGTATTCATGTTTTATGGAATTTGAAGCATACTGTTTGCAAACATCACAACTTACTAATGCTATACATATTGAACAGGAGGCTTTCAGAAGTCTGTTTTTGTGTCTTAAGGAAAGACTTCAAAGGAGCGACAGAAGCATTCTCTAAGCACCTTGTTTAATAGAACTAATACATTCAGCAGAGAGGGAGAGAGATTCTGTTTTGAACAAGCGCACGTGTCACAAGAGGAGTGTGTACTAGCAAACACATTGCAATAAAGAATGTACAGCTTCTTTCTCTCAATGATCCTTCCCACTCAAGAACAGCTTCAAAAGATGCCCCAAACAAACAGCTGTGTTAGTGTAGAGCTGGAACAGCAGCCTGCACCCCCCAGTAGCACTCCAAGAGGACGGTTGGTTTAGAGGGTCAATACCATATCAGTACACACCTAATGCAGTCTTATCTTTAGGATACATTTCATTTCCTTTGATTAATAATAGCGATAGTCACCGATATTGTCATTCTACAGCAATATTGGTTGCATTTTTTTGATACGATATCAATAAATATTGAAATAAAACTCCCCCACTACTATTTCAATGTTGACTTTGCTCTTTACCCCCACAGCTCTGTGGAGTCCACAACTGTTTGGCTGATTGGCTAAAGGGCCAGTTGTGCATGTTCTGGAAGCCAACCCGTCTGAATTCAACAGGAAGCCCATACACCCCTGATGGGTCATCAGAGGGCCAATTATGTATGCTGACTTGATAGCCTGTACAAAGGGTTTTGTGGAACGGTCATGTATGCTTAGGGCTAGGGTTACTTTCACAAGCCAAGAGGAAAGATAAATCAATATCATCATGATATACCTTGCTCAATGATATCGATATGATAAACAATGATAGATATTGGTACCCACCACTAATAAAGGAAAAAAATGAATACCTGTGTGTGCAGGTAGTCTTTTTCCAAAGGCTGGTTGAGAATGATCAGACACATGTTCTGTGTGCCTGGGGAAAGCCAGAGAGAGGGCAGAGAGGGAGATAGAGAGCAATACTTTAATGTGTTACACAATAGCAGATCTATTCTGAAACAGAAATGATGGTTTACTCCCAGGTGATGTTATTGTTACAACGTTTCCACCCTTCGGTCTTCCTCAGGCATCCATATCCCAGGTGGGGGTGGAATGTCTTCTTAACAAAGACAGAATTTAGCTGGGACTGTCTGGGATAGAGGTCTTCAAGGGTCCACCCGAACTCCATTACCCAGGACCGACCAGGTCGGGTCTGAAATTCTTTAGTTGACCCTCGGATCCGGGTTGGATCTGATGGTCACAGGTCTTGGGTATGTATAATTAAAACTGATTTGCAAGTAAGGACCCGTACAGACACGAAAGTGACTGCTCCAGTAGAGGGTGAGAAATTGTCTCGTTTATGCTGCTGCAGCTTTTCATGAGAGAGGCGCGTGTAGCTTGTTGTTTTTGTCGGCCAATCACAAGTCAAAGCGGAACTAGCCTCTGGCTCCTAATAATTTGAATGGAGTTGTTATTGTGTAGGATGGGGGAAAGTGCTTTGATCAGCCAACCCAGCTAGCTAGCTAGCTTGCTTAACTAACTTTTCATCTCGGTTTTATGCAGTCAAAACAGGTACTATGTAATCAGATTGTACAATAAATAACTTAGCTTTGGCAGCTAGAAGTTAGTAACTACTGTGAGTCGGCTTGATTGCTGCTGTGTCTCTCCTCCTCGCACCACCAGCGACACAGTCAAACACACAGCACGGCCCCTCCCCTGCTAGCTCCATTCTCTCTAACAGCTTCAGTTAATAACAGAGCTAAAAATATACATTGGCAAGAAAAAGTATGTGAACTCTTTGGAATTACCTGGAGTTCTGCATAACATTTGATCTGATCTTCATTTAGGGGGCAGCAGGTAGCCTACTGGTTAGAGCATTTGGCCAGTAACCGAAAGGTTGCAAGATCGAATCCCCGAGCTGACAAGGTAAAAATCTGTCGTTCTGCCCCTGAACAAGGCAGTTTACACACTGTTCCCCAGTAGGCCGTCATTGTATATAAGAATTTGTTCTTAACTGACTTGCCTAGTTAATTTTATAAATAAAATTAAGTCACAACAATAGACAAACAGTCTACTTAAACACAAAAACAATTATACATTTTCATATCTTTATTGAACACACCATGTAAACATTCACAGGGCAGGGTGAAAAAGTATGTGAACCCTTGGATTTAATAACTGGTTGACCCTCCTTTGGCAGCAATAACCTCAACCAAACGTTTTCTGTAGTTGTGGATCAGACCTGCACAACGGTCAGGAGGAATTGTGGACCATTCCTCTTTACAAAACTGTTTCAGTTCAGCAATATTCTTGGAATGTCTGGTGTGAACTGCTCTCGAGGTCATGCCACAGCATTTTAAATCGGGTTGAGGTCAGGACTGGGCCACTCCAGAAGGTGTATTTTCTTCTGCTGAAGCCATTCTGTTGTTGATTTACTTCTGTGTTTTGGGTCGTTGTCCTGTTGCATCACTCAACTTCTGTTGAGCTTCAATTTGGCAGACAGATTACAGGAGAATGTAAGGCTGTCTTGATAAACTTCGGAATTCATTTTTCCGTCGATGATAGCAAGCAAGCTGACACTTGCTGATTCTTCTTATCCTCATTGAGCATTCTGCACTGTGCTCTTGCAGTCATCTTTGCAGGATGGCCACTCCTAGGGAGAGTAGCAACAGTGCTGAACTTTCTCCATTTAGACAATTTGCCTTACCGTGGACTGATGAACATCAAGGCTTTTAGAGATACTTTTGTAACCCTTTCCAGCTTTATGCAAGTCAACAATTCTTAATATTAGGTCTTCTGAGATCTCTTTTGTAAAAGAGATAAGGTTCACATCAGGCAATACAATGCTTCTTGTGAATAGCAAACTCAAATTTTGTCAGTGTTTTTTATAGGGCAAGGCTGCTCTAACCAACATCTCCAATCTCGTCTCATTGGACTCCAGGTTTGCTGACTCCTGACTCCAATTAGCTTTTAGAGAATTCATTAGCCTAGGGGTTCACATACTTTTCCCAACCTACACTGTGAATATTTAATCCATTTTGAATTCAGGCTGTAACACAACAAAATGTGGAAAAAGTCAAGGGGTATGAATACTTTCTGAAGGCCCTGTGGAAATGTTATGGCATTTGCTCCATTGGTTTTGTTGATAGGCCACTTATGGGCCTCCATTATGCTCAAATGGCCACAATAGCCTATTGGCCACAGTCTGAAACTAACTTAGGCCCAGTGTAGTCAAACATGATTTTCCTGTGTTTTTATATTTCAATACTGTGAAAATGATGATAAAGTTTTAAAAAGACCACCTGAAAATGTGTGTTTTGGTGGGAGGGGGTTTTGGCCTTCCATTTGGCCTACCATGATCAATAAGAAATAGTTCCACACATAGTTAGAATACTAGAATGGCCATGAACCTTCTTACGATGGTCCAAAGGTCAGCCGTCTTGGTCAGGGAGTTGGTCAAGAATTGTTTTCCAGTGCTGTGATAAGATGCGGGGGATAAAACAGTGTAGTGAATACTTCATCTGTATTGTATGTGTGTTAGCTCACTAGCCTACACTTTGACAGGAATGATTCCATCATTTTTTCAATTTAACTGCCAATATGCCAACATTCCATTCAAACAATGCAGTCAATCCACAGCTGTAATCAGTTGATGACAGGACTTAGACAAGTAAATACAACAAGTACTGTTGTATCATATCACAGCTCTCCATAAATCTGATTTAGATTTATGGTCTGTGTATGTATGTATGAGGCTAGTTATACAGAAAGTGTACAAAACACATATAAACAAAAATATAAATGCAACATGTAAAGTGCTGGTCCCACATTTCATGAGCTGAAATAAAAGATCCCAGAAATGTTCCATACACACAAAAAGCTTATTTTGCTCACATTTTGTGCACAAATTTATTTACATCCCTGTTAGTGAGCATTTCTTCTTTGCCAAGATAATCCAGCCACCAGACAGGTGCAGCATATCAAGAAGCTGATTAAATGGCATGATCATTACAAAGGTGCACCTTGTGCTTGGGACAATAAAAGGTCACTAAAATGTGCAGTTTTGTCACTCCACACAATGGCACAGATGTCTCAAGTTTTGAGGGAGAATGCAAATGGCATGCTGACTGCAGGAATGTCCACCAGAGCTTTTGCCAGATAATTGAATGTTAATTTCTTGAAATTGTTGCATATTGAGTTTTATCTTTTTCTTCAGTGTATACAGTATGACAATATTTTAGGTTGACTATAATTCCATTACGCGATTTATGATATCGCATGCCTTTTATTTTCCTGCATGACTTAAGTAAAAGCCTATGCCTCCAAATGCCTCCAATTTGACTGGTTTTGGATTTCCCTTTGACCAAGATGGCTGCCATTTTCGCCACATTCTGGAACTTTTAGGGTTTATGACATAGCCCCTCTAGTAATTTAATATTATCTATATGGTTCTAAATATATCTGCCAATAACAGCTAATTTTCCCCTCCACTCAAACCACTCCCAGACTAGAGGTCTTCTGAGGACACTGTTCTGAAATGGACCCAGGACCCAAATACATTAATGTTTTAAATATGGAGACCTGGATCCGAGGACAACCAGACCTGGCCCCGTGTAGACCCGGTCGGATCCAGACCCAGTCTGATTCGATGTGTGTGAGGGAAGCAGCAAAAAATATATATACAGTGACAAGAAAAAGTATGTGAACCCTTTGTAATTACCTGAATTTCTGCATAAATTTGTAATGAAATTTGATCTGATCTTCATCTTAGTCACAATAATAGTGTGCTTAAACTAATAACACACAAATTATTGTAGTTTTCTTGTCTGTATTGAATACATCATTTACATTGATTTATTTTCTCTGACCCATCTACACACAATACCCCATAATGACAAAGTGAAAACATGTTTTTAGACATTTTTGCAAATTTATTGAAAATTAAATGCAGAAATCTACATATACATAAGTATTCACACACCTGAGTCAATACTTCGTAGAAGCACCTTTTTCAGTGATAACAGCTTAGAGTGATCTTGGGTATGTCTGTATCAGCTTTGCAAATCTGGATTTGGGGATTTTCTCCCATTCTTCCTTGCAGATTTTCTCAAGCTCTGTTAATAAAATCTACAATATTTAAGTCTTTCGACAGATTTTCAATGGGATTGAAGTCTGGGCTTTGGCTGGGCCACTCAAGGACTTTAACATTCTTGTTCTGAAGCCATTCCAGCGTTGCTTTGGCTGTATGCTTGGGGTCATTGTCTTCTTAGGTCGTTTGCACAGTTCTCATTAAGGATTTGGCTCCATTCCTTGTCCTCTCTATCCTTACCAGTCTCCCAATCTCTGCTGCTGAAAAGCATCCCGATAGCATAATGATGCCACCTCCGTGCTTCACGGTAGGAATGTGTTAGACGGGTGATGAGTTTTCCCTCATTTCCTCCAGACATAGCACTTTGCTGTGGGGATCTCCCCATACTGGCACTCCTGGGAGTTAGAGATCTTGATCACGCTGGCGGAGCAACGCAGGCAGAAGAGGAGAGCGGTTCCCAAGAATAGGCGGCACTACATGAATTGTTTATGAGGTTACCATGAATTCTTTGAGGTTTAATATTCTATTTTTTTTACATTAAATGAATTCAGTAATGATTCAAAAAAGAAATGGCAATCATCCGTTTTTATTGCCAGTAAGAAACTGCTAGCATTGGCTGCTAAACGCTGACAACTGCTAGCTAACTGGCAAGCACAAAAACAGTAATCAACTTTGGGAGTGCAGACCCCTAGAAATTGTCAGATCGCCCTCTAGTGGTGAAAGTAAGAACAGCTGAAAATGCACAGTCAAAGAGAATAATACTTTATTTTTTTTTAGGCATACTAAGACAAAAGAAATGTGACAGTGTGTAAATAGTGCAGAAAATTAAGAAATGTATTAAAATGATGGAAGTGAATCCTGGAATTAAACTATGCAAATTAGCAGAAGCTGTGTGCATTAAATAAATAATAAAATCTCTAATAGGGCGCCTGTAGTGTTCTGTGATTTTAGCAAATAAAACACCCAATCTATTCAAATTGAACTTTTACATTATGTTCAGTAATACTAGCCTAAAGTTCTATAGGCTAAATTGTTGTTGTTTATTTTATTAGTAACAGTCTTATTTTAAGACTGTTTTGGGAGGTAGGCTTTAAAAGGATTTAAAATACCTTGCTTTTTATTATACTAACATCTCTATTGAATAACGTGGGAGACTCCCATCAAGAACAGAAGAAACTTTCTGTTGAGGATTCTTTCAATGACCTGTGAAGTTTCAGTACTGCGGACCGTTGTTTTGGGGATTTCTATCGTGCGTACTGTTATGTTCTTTATTTCTATAAATACAAAAACAAACAATTGGAAAAAGTCTGAAAAGTTATTTTCAAGGACTCTGACATGGGTGCTGATACAACAATAGTCAGCTACTATGGTTGAGGAAGTCTCTCTGCCAGTTATCCGTACATCCAGTCAGACTGGCTATACAATTTGATGTATCCTCTTAATGAGGATCTGTTGACAGGAAGAGAGCCAAGCGGTTTTCATAAACTCTCATTTACAGTGTTAACACAGACAGCCGTCTGTCACTCTCTCACACACACACACACACACACACACACACACATCGAATTACTGTGCTCAAGGAATTTGTGTTCATTAAAATACAATAGACTGTTCTCTTAATAAATATGCATGCTGGATGCGTTCTAACATGCAGAGAAAGAGGTTGTCCACAGGCTGTTGTTTTTACCATCTGCCCACAATGAGATTATCAGGACTCAGAATACCATGCTAATACTCCACATGGAATGCCCACGTGTAATAAATATGTGAGCTTGTCTCAAGTTAGAAGAGTCTGACTCATGAGGAGGATGGAGAGAGATGGAGACAGCTAGGGGGAGATCAAAACAGAGAAAGGTGGGAGAAGATGGAGAGCAGAACATGATAAAACTGAAGAGACTTTTACAGTCTGCCTCTTAAAATAAAATACTTTTGCAATCAGAGAATAGCCTAGATCCTATCATTTCCTCTAAAAGCACACTCGGATGTGTGGAATGTGGTATTATATCTTAATCAAATACGGTCAATTCTGCAAACAACCCTGGGATAGAGGCATAGAGCAGAATGAAAAACCTAGAGCAAAACCCTGTTCCAGAACAAATCACACACACACACACTGTGCAATCACTGTGCACGGCACACACACACACTGTGCAATCACTGTGCACGGCACATGCACACACAAACTTACAGGCAGTGTATTGACAGTAGATAACAGTGATTTAGAAGATAGTCCTGGACACAGAACTACCTTCCTACCTGGGGTATGAGTAACTCTGAGCAACACAGAGAAAGTAACACCTCCTGCCCTCCCTTCCTCATCTCACACTTCTCTCTCCATCTTTCCTTTACAATATCCTGAGTCGCCCCTCTCCTACATTTACCATCCCTCTTTTCCTCCCCCTACTGAATTCCAAATCCAAGACATGAATACAGAAGTACAGAGAACACTGTGTGTGTTTATTACAGTTGGAACAAAGCAGCTTTCTTTGAGCCCTCTGATAAGTACAGGACCATTAAAGTCAGCGTTATTCCAGACCATGATAATAAGTATATATACAGTGGGGAGAACAAGTATTTGATACACTGCCGATTCTGCAGGTTTTCCTACTTACAAAGCATGTAGAGGTCTGTCATTTTTATCATAGGTACACTTCAACTGTGAGAGACGGAATCTAAAACAAAAATCCAGAAAATCACATTGTATGATTTTTAAGTAATTCATTTGCATTTTATTGCATGACATAAGTATTTGATCACCTACCAACCAGTAAGAATTCCGTCTCTCACAGACCTGTTAGTTTTTCTTTAAGAAGCCCTCCTGTTCTCCACTCATTACCTGTATTAACTGCACCTGTTTGAACTCGTTACCTGTATAAAAGACACCTGTCCACACACTCAATCAAACATTCCGATTTTCTGGATTTTTTAGATTCCGTCTCTCACAGTTGAAGTGTACCTATGATAAGAATTACAGACCTCTACATGCTTTGTAAGTAGGAAAACCTGCAAAATCGGCAGTGTATCAAATACTTGTTCTCCCCACTGTATATATCTTGTTTTGCAACTCACAGAAACTCAGTCCAACTTCCTGTAATAGGGGACAAGACTTTGTCTACTGTGAATTGTCCCGAATTGGACATTTTACATCTGCAGATCTAATCACTGAATTGTTCCATGCATTACGCCCCAATAGGCTAGACAGTACTGCTGCTTTTGTGTTCAATCTGATAATTGCACCCACCTGGTGTACCAGGTCTAAATCAGTCCCTGATTAGAGGGCAACAATGAAAAAATGCAGTGGAACTGGTTTGAATCCAGAGCTGAGTTAGCGGCAGCTAGGCTATAACCCAAAACTAAACTAAGAAGAAAAACTGAACGACTGCATTATGCAGTGAAAGACTTCTTCTGTAGGAAGGTCTGTATGTGCCTGTGTTTTTCAGAGATAGATGGAGAGAGAGAGAGAACAAGAGAGAGAGTGTACAGTACCTATAGCTAGCAGACAATCTAAAGGAGTGAATTCCTCATCCATGACCATCCAGATATTCCCTCTCTTCTGCACAAGTACTCAACTGGAACAGAAAAACACATACTATCACTCCATACGCTTCCTTTCTTCAAAGTTGATCAAACTCTTAAAATAATCCTCAATGACCTAACATCTCTGACACCCAAAACTTTGAACACAAGTAGGCCTACCAACCCGATATCATAACCTCTCACTATCAAGGCAATTTCTCCCAATAAAATCACCTGTCAACAACATGGCTGTCAAGCCAAGTGGCAGACTCTAGGTGGAAGTTTTCCCAACATTCTAAGGTAAGTCGCTCTGGATAAGAGCGTCTGCTAAATGACTAAAATGTAAATGTAAATGTATGGGTGTCAATCTCATTCCATAGAGTGCCTAGTATCTGCAGGTTTTTTGTTTTTTCCTGTCAATTAAGACCTAGACAACCAGCTGAGAGGGGAATCGGTGAGATCACAGCGTGGGGATGAATGGATGTAGGACAAAAAAAAAAAAAAAAAAAAAAGGAGGAAAGTGGAACATATTCTAAATAAATATGGAGTGGGGATTGCACAAGCCTTCTGGGAGATCTGGAGAAGGAAAGTGAATGTGACGAGAGTGAGGGTGAATTCATTATGGTGGCAGGTGCAGTGATGACCGCCGACAAGGAGCTGAGTGTAGAGGGAAGCAGTGTGGTGAGGAAGGTTGGTGCCAAGTACTACGTGCTCTATTAGCTCAGAGATGGAACCTGACCAGAGTATGGATGTACAGTGCATTTGGGAAAGTATTCATACCCCTTGACTTTTTCCACATTTTCTTAAGTTACAGTCTTATTCGACAATGTAAGTTAATAGTTTTTTTCCTCATCAATCTACACACAATACCCCATAATGACAAAGCAAAAACAGGTTTGTACAGCAAATGTATATAACCAAAACTACTGAAATATCACATTTTACATAAGTATTCAGACCCTTTACTCAGTACTTTGTTGAAGCACCTTTGGCAGCGATTACAGCCTGGATTCTTCTTGGGTATGACGGTACAAACTTGGCACACCTGTATTTGGGGAGTTTCTCCCATTCTTCTCTGCAGATCCTCTCAAGCTCTGTCAGGTTAGATGGGGAGCGTCACGGAACAAAATGTCTAAAAAACAGTTTTCGCTATGTCATTATGGGGTATTGTGTGTAGATTGATGGGGAAAAAATATTTCATTCCATTTCAGAATAAGGCTGTAATGTAACAAAATGTGGGGAAAGGGAGGGGGTCTGAATACTTCTCAAAGCACTGTAGATGGAACAAAAATATAAAACGCAACGTGCAACAATTTCTAAGATTTTACTGAGTTACAGTTCATATAAGGAAATCAGTCAGTTGAAATAAATTAATTAGGTCCTAATCTATGGATTTCACATGACTAGGAATACAAATATGCATCTGTTGGTCACAGCTTTTCTTTTTAAGTAGGGGCATGGATCAGAAAGCCAGTCAGTAGCTGGTGTGACCACCATTTGCCTCATGCAGCGCAACACATCTCCATGGCTCTTCAATGGCTGTGCGAAGTTGCTGGATATTGGTGGGAACTGGAACGCGCTGTCGTATACGTCAATCCAGAACATCCCAAACATGCTCATTGGGTGACATGTCTGATGAGTATGCTGGGACATTTTCAGCTTCTAGGAATTGTGTACAGATGCTTGTGACATGGGGCTTTGCAATATCATGCTGAAACATGAGGTGATGGCGGCAGATGAACGGCACGACAATGGGCCATGTGGCACTCTGTTCAAAACTGTGACATCAGCAAGCCGCTCGCCCACACGACGCCATACACATGGTCTGCGGTTGTGAGGCCGGTTGGACGTACTGCCAAATTCTGTAAAACAACATTGGAGGTGGCTTATGGTAGAGAAATTAACATTCAATTCTCTGGCAACATCTCTGGTGGACATTCCTGCAGTCAGCATTCCAATTTCACGCTCCCTCAAAACATCTGTGGCATTGTGTTGTATCACAACATTTTTGCAGCGTTTTATTGTGCCCAGCACAAGGTGCACCTGTGTAAGGATCATGCTGTTTAATCAGCTTCTTGATATGCCACACCTGTCAGGTGGATGGATTATCTTGGCAAAGGAGAAATGCTCACTAACAGGGCTGTAAACACATTTGTGCACAACACTTGAGAGAAATAGGCTTTATGTGCATATGGAACATTTCAGGGATCTTTTATTTCAGCTCATGAAACATGGGACCAACACTTTACATGCGTTTTATATTTTTGTTCAGTGTAGTACCTGCGGTGAGGACCGCCGAATTCAGGCTTTGTCCTAAGGATGAAAGGGATGATTCTGGCCCAGTGGGAGTGAGATTTGTGGAGAGAATGGATCCTTGCATAAAGTATGTGGAGAAGAGGTTGGGGACTGTTGAGTTGGTGAGAGTAACTCGGAGTGGAATAGTGATTATTTATTGTGTTTCTTCAGTCCAGAGGGAGAGGGTGCTCCAGATCACACGATTAGGGACAATAAATATGACTTGCTTTGCTCTCCGAAGAATGGCACCGTTGAAAGGAGTGACAACGGGGGTGGCATTAAGTGTTGAGGAAGGTCCGTTGAAATTGAAGATGACCGGTGTCTGTGATGCCCGCTGTTTTGTGCGTAGACCCAGCGGAGAACGTGGGGAAACGGATATTGTCTGTCCTGCTGAGTTTTGATGTAGTCTTTACCCGACAAGGTCAAGGTAGGAATTGTCGGTTGTCACGTGAGAGCTTTTGTTCTGAAATATTAGTATTTTTAGGTGTCAAGTTTATGAGCATCTTGCAGCAGTGTGTAGGATGGAGATTCCTAGATGTGAGAAATGTGCAGGAGGGCATGAGACGAAGGAATGTGTAGTATCGGTGGAGAAAATTGTGTGTGTTAGTTGTGGGGCTGGAGATCGGAGGTGTCTGGTGAGAGAAAGGCAGGTTGAGGTTACAGCAGAGCAGGAAGTGTAATAAAGCAGGGAAGAGAGTGGTAGAGGAAGATGGGTAAAGGGTTAGGGAACCTGAGAGGTTTCCTCTGTAGTAGAGTCCAACAGAGAGTGATGGGAAGAATATGTGCTTCAGTAAAGTGGGTTTCTTAGCATTCTTAGCCATGGTTGTCAACTCTACTGCAGAAATGATACGTAAGTCACAGAAAATACAGGTTGTGGTGGCAGCGGCAGAGAAGTACTTGGGATTGTGAGGTTTTACTGCAGAACAGTTGCAGGGGGTGTTGAGAGGTAGTGTTCTGTCCTCTCAGACTGCTGGTCTGGATTAGGATTAGATAGGGTTGAATAGAGGGGGTGGTTTAGAGGTAGTGTTCTGTCCTCTCAGACTGTTGGTCTGGATTAGGATTAGATAGGGTTGAATAGAGGGGGTGGTTTAGAGGTAGTGTTCTGTCCTCTCAGACTGTTGGTCAGGATTAGGATTAGATAGGGTTGAATAGAGGGGGTGGTTTAGAGGTAGTGTTCTGTCCTCTCAGACTGTTGGTCTGGAGTAGGATTAGATAGGGTTGAATAGAGGGGGTGTTGAGAGGTAGTGTTCTGTCCTCTCAGACTGTTGGTCTGGAGTAGGATTAGATAGGGTTGAATAGAGGGGGTGTTGAGAGGTAGTGTTCTGTCCTCTCAGACTGTTGGTCTGGATTAGGATTAGATAGGGTTGAATAGAGGGGGTGGTTTAGAGGTAGTGTTCTGTCCTCTCAAACTGTTGGTCTGGAGTAGGATTAGATAGGGTTGAATAGAGGGGGTGGTTTAGAGGTAGTGTTCTGTCCTCTCAGACTGTTGGTCTGGAGTAGGATTAGATAGGATGGAATAGTGGAATAGGGGGGTTGTTAGAGAGGGTTAATAGTTGGCAGGGAAATGTTAATTTTCCCCAATTTTGTATTAACGTATCAAGAATGTAATGTAGGTAAGCTTTGACAGGCCTCACACACCAGTACAGTAGGTGGCGGTGCATGCACCTAAAAGTCGGATGCAAACCACCAACCAAATCCTAAAGAAGAAGAAGAGCGTTTTTTACTAATTAGTGACCTTAATTCATCAATCAAGTACAAGGGAGGAGTGAAAACCTGCAGACACCCATTGAATGAGTTTGACATGAGTTAAAGGAACAGGTCTCCCAACGTTCTAATGACCTCTGACTCGAACACCGATTGCGTGTCCGAGCATTGCTATCTGACCTTTTGACCAGTCAGAGACAACAGCCAGTTAATCATTGGCAGCTTCATACAAGGGGTGTATTCATTACATCTTCCAACTTAAACCGTTTAAGAACCAAACAGAAGCAAACAGAACGAAATGGACAGGACCTACTTGAATGTGTCCAATAGAAACTCTTGTTTTTGTTGCAAAACGTTTTGTTTGGAGTAAATGGTTTGTTGCAAAACATTTTGCAACAGAATCAACATAATGAATACACCCCAGTTAGATGAGTGGTTCTGAGGGGTTTCTTGAGGGTAACAGAAATACCGTGACACCAGAGTCGATGTTTGTTGGTGATATGGCTAATGACAGGTAGTGTCAACAGGTCTCCATATACAGAAGGAATACTGCAGGAAGTAGCTTCGTCCCACAACTATCCATTTAAATTAACATTTATATATATTTTTTTATGTACTTTAAATGTTACAGATGGTCAAAATCTTTAATATAAATGTTCATTTAAATGGAAAGTTGTGCGATGAAGCTATACAGGTAGCCCAAAGACCGGCAGATGGAAATATTGAGGCGTGATTTTACCGTCCAAATGCATGGTGTGCAACCAGCAATACATTCGATCCCTCGTGGACCGGTTCGTACCTAAAACATTCTCTACTCAGGATGCATAGGCTTCGACTTCCTCCTTAACGTTGTTTAATGGCGAGGCATTTAAAAAAAAAAATGCATACTTTATGAAACACCATTTTACACCACCATGCTAAATGCTAATCCCAGATGTTGTGTATGGACGGCTGCATATAATACGTTTGGACGGTAATATGGCTCAATATCGCCCTACCGGCCTATGCAGGGAGTAGAATCATCAACAAACACACACCACAACGTGTCTGTCTGCTACATTGTTGACAGCTCGCAACCTGAACTTTGAGATAAGCTGGTTATTGTAGGCTCTGGTTATCAATGTGCCTCTTAGTTTTATCAAGAATATAGCTGAAATATCAGCGGAAAGCTGCAATCGGGCGTCAGCAAGAACAGAGATGCCGAGGTTGGTCGTTAGCTATTCTCACTGCTCTCCATAGGTTCATACAATTGTAACCCCTGACCTTATTCTATTAATTTTACTTTTGGAACTCAATTTACGTATAACATTAGTGATTTTCTTTTTTATATATATTTTTTACTTTGGTTATTTTATGTTTCTTTAGAGGAAATATGCGTGTAGTGATGTTCTATGTTTTTTTGTCATTGCATTGTACATTTATTAGAATAAATACAAAAATAAAAAATGCTTTCACGCGCAAACGATTATGACAAGTAAAAGCGCCACAACAAGAACATCGCCGACAACTGATCCACAAGCCTACGCCCACACACATTAAAAACGTTTTACTGTCAACACGACTTCGGTAGAATAATCATGTCTTGTTTTTTAGGTGCAAGTTCATAAAATACTCACTGAGTCAAGTAACAGTACCAGCATGAGCTCCTGATCAGATTTGTAAATAGTCAACAACAGCTCTGGGTCTGACAGCCAGGACCATTTTTCAGCAAGACGCCCAGCTCTGGTGGAAAAAGGTCTGTAGACTCTGTGATGGCGCCATCTATCGGTGGGCAAGAATATAATCAAGATAGTTTTAGGAAATACAGGATATGATCTTTTCGGTTTTAGGTCTATCTAGTCCAGAGAATGAATCCTATATCTGTGCCTAAGGAGCTAAACACAGCAACAGTGAATACGGTGATTAAGGTCTCAGCCCCCAAAACCCCTATTCATAATCAAATCTAATTGTATTTGTCACATGCGCCGAATACAACAGTGAAATGCTTACTTATTAACCAACAACGCAGTTTAAAGAAGAAAAAAAGAAAAAATTAAAAGTAACAAATAATTAAAGAGCAGCAGTAAAATAACAATAGCTAGGCTATATACAAGGGGTACCGGTACAGAGTCAATGTATGGGGTCACCGGTTAGTCGAGGTAATTGAGGTAATATGTACATGTAGGTAGAGTTAAAGTGACTATGCATAGATAAACAGGGAGTAGCAGCAGCGTAAAAAGGGGGGGGGGGGGTTAATGCAAATAGTCTGGGAAGTAATTTGTTTAGATGTTCAGTAGTCTTGGGGTTTTGGGGGTTGAAGCGGTTTAGAAGCCTCTTGAACCTAGACTTGGCGCTCTGGTACCGCTTGTCGTGTAGGTAACAGAGAGAACAGTCTATGACTAGGGTGGCTGGACTCTTTGACAATGTGTAGGGCCTTCCTCTGAAGCTTGTCCCCAGTGATGTACTGGGCCGTACACACTACCCTCTGTAGTGCCTTGCGGTCGGAAACCGAGCAGTTGCCGTACCAGGCAGTGATGCAACCAGTCAGGATGCTCTCTATGGTGCAGCTGTAGAACCTTTTGTAAATCTGAGGACCCATGGCAAATCTTGAGGGGGAACCCCCCCCCCCCCCCGACACACACACACACAAAAGTAAAAGCCTTAATCTGAAGGGTAGGCTGTAACATGAGACAGTATAGGGGATGAATTCATCACAGCAATATACACATCAGGGGTCTTCATCTCTAGAGCCTATGAACTAATCAATCTTCAGTCACTTTCTACTAATCAAAGTCTTCAGTCACTTTCACTTTCACATACAAAGACACTCTATTCATTTG